>NC_136889.1:29066270-29146270 GCF_949152265.1 Phoxinus phoxinus
ATAAAAGCTACTTAAAAGTCCTAATTGAACTAAGGCCTAATCCTGGCTTAATCTAAACCCTGTCTGTGAAACCGGGCCTTAAAGCGGCAGATGACATAACTGCAGTGCGCTTATAATTAAAGGTATTGCGGAGGATCTTTCCTACTTTTAGAAAAGACCCGCCCTCTCCAATTTCTATTTGCTCCCGACCGAGAGGGAACGCCTACTAGCAGTGATTTTAAATGGATTTCTCCAAATAGCATGTCAAACTTTACCTGTCTAGTAGAATCTTCGCGACTGCGGCATCAGTGCGGCATCCCAACATGTGCTTTTAGCGCACGCCAGCGTGTGAACGGCCTTACGTAAACATATCACCAGAATGATTGACACTTAGGTGGACCAATAGTATACACTACCCACCCGGAAGAAGAAAATCCTCCGCTATACCTTTAACAATGTTATCGTCCGTTGTGTGGATGCTAATATAGTTAGCGTTATCTTTATAGTTAGCGTTCTTGAATCATGCAAGGTGATTTACTA
Source organism: Phoxinus phoxinus (assembly GCF_949152265.1). Classification (NCBI taxonomy): domain Eukaryota; kingdom Metazoa; phylum Chordata; class Actinopteri; order Cypriniformes; family Leuciscidae; genus Phoxinus; species Phoxinus phoxinus. The sequence continues at coordinate 29,066,790 of NC_136889.1, forward strand.
AGGTTTGCGTTAGTCAATTTACTGGTATTTGCCATTATTTACCGCTCCAAAAAAAAGCACGTCTTAAACCAGACGCTAGTTTGCGTCGCTCTTAGTGGATTGCGTTGGTTATTGTGGAAATGATCCGGCTGCGCTTTTGCTCTTTAATTTATGCGTCGTCAACTTTCCACTCCCATCTGCGCTTTTATTGGAATTGCGTTCTCATGCTAATGTGCCTTCTTTAGTAAATCCGGCCTTTGGTGTGAACAGGCCTTTAGCATGAATTATGCCCCATGCTCACCTGAAACAATCAAAAGCTTAAAGCTACACTGTGTGATTTTTACCCCCATCTAGCAGTAAAAAGGTATATGACCATCGAGTGAATATTAGTTTCTGTTCCTCTCAATTCCAATTCCGATTTCGTTTTAACTCCTACGGTGGCCAATGTAGTCCAAGATTAACATGGCTTTCAGTTCGACCTCGTCCATGAGTATTCCTTCAAGTGATGAGGTTACTTTAGAAAACTATTATAATTTGCAGTAATTTAATTTGTCAGTTAACATATAGGTTATGACATCTATGTAAAATGAATAATAGTTTTATGTTTTCGTTATTTTTTTACCATTTCATTGCTAACTTCAGCTATCAGTCCCAGACGAATGCAAGCTAATCTTAGTAAAGTAACTTTTATCAGTGCTATCGTTATTCTGTATATTGTACGACATCACTAGCGTAAGGCAAAGTTTACATTGTAGGCTATATCATTTTCTCCGTGAGCAGAGATCAGCTGATGTGACGGAGGTGCGAGGTAGAGGTAGAGAGAAAGGAAAAAATAAAAACGGGGCCGGTGCCGGCATTGCGGAGACGCGAAAGGCGAAGCTTGAATTAACGGGTATGTCCCTCTTTGGCTAATGTACTTTCAAGATGGAGGGGCAACATGGCGACCGACATTCGAACCCCCCACCCGTATGTATTTTCAATGGCATATTATACACTCACGAGAATACTTTATTACTTGAACGAAGTAAATATACATTAATGAGCACATATATTTTTTAAAGAACTAAGTGTTTTTAGCTAAGAATAAACTAAAAAAGTTACACAGTGTAGCTTTAAATAATAAACTTCTGTAATGGAAAATTTTGAGTCAAAAGTAGTGTGAGTCACATGTTTCTATTGTTCGTATTGTGGTGTGTGAACAGGAAAATAGATGCATGTTTGGGTACCTAGGGAAGCGGCTGAGTGTGACACTTTAGGAGCATATGGTACATGTGTATTCCCCGTGTTCCAGATGTGGGCCGGATCTGGGTGAGTTGCTGCAGTTGGGCATGTTGGTGTCTGGGTTGTCCACTTTGTCCTAATGGTCATTCTACAATGGAGAGTTGCCGTTCTGGATGCTGTATGGTAGCTGTGCTAAATTACACAATATAGTAAAAACTGTGAATATCACTGGACAGCAGCAGTAGAGTCAAAGACAAACAGTCTCAAGTGGTCTTGAGTAGTTTATGAATAAGAACTGATCTTAATTAATAAAGTGTATTTAAAATATAATTTAGCAGTATATCCTTGACTATTTACGATAGAGAACTGCTTAAATAAAAAAGAAATCTGGATTTTTTTTGGGACAACTCTTTCCATTTGTTCAACAGGGGCAACCTATTTGATGTATTTTCAAATATGAGTTTATTCCCTGCTAACACATTTTCGAGTTGGTACATTAAATTGTCGATTTAATAATGTATCGTAAAGTGTTTTACTATCCCTGAATTACACTTTTGCTTCTTGTTGGGAAATGACATGTTGTAAATCAGCGGACCCACTTTTAACATTAGGTGAAAGTAGTCACACTCATTCATATCACAGAAGAATAATAAATTTCTTGGCCATTTTTTTTCTTCTTTAAAATACCATCTCTTGCAGCATGGTGCAGACTCGCTTTAAGGCTGGTAATTTACAACACTCATTAGAGTGCTGAAAGCACCTCAGTCAATCTGAACTGAGACGCCGCAGTCACAAACTACATCCTCACTGCAGTGCCTAGAAAAAAATCAATTACACATTAAACCCAGGTAAAACTCTAATGTGGTCCTATAGAGTGTGCATGTCTATAAAGCTAAACATAAATTCATGTAGACTCCAGCATATTCCAATGAATATGGTACTTTTTTACTGTTTTAAAAATGTTCAGTGAAAGGAGGCACTTAAACTCAGAAAATCATACAAAATATTATATATACCGTGCTGGGTAGATTAACAAATTGTGACCCTGGATCACAAAACCAGTCATAAGTCACACAGGTATATTTGTGGCAATAGCCAACAATACATTGTATGGGTCAAAATTATCGTTTTTTCTTTTATGCCAAAAATCATTAGGATATTAAGTAAAGATCATGATCCATGAAGATATTTTGTAAATTTCCTACCGTAAATATATCAAAATGTTATTTTTGTGAGTGAATGCAGCACAATCGCCAACATAAATGAACAACTTTAAAGGTGATTTTCTCAATGTTTAGATTTTTTTGCACCCTCAGATTCCAGATTTTTTCAATAGTTGTATCTCGGCCAAATATGATCCTAAACTAACAAACCATACATCAATGGAAAGCTTATTTATTCAGTTGATGTATAAATCTCAATGTCATAAAATTGACACATACTATTTTGTGGTCCATTATTGATTCCAAATTACATGACACAATTTTTAGTTAGAAACGTAATCCATTACATTACACATTTTAGGCAAATTAATCTGACAACTTTTTGATTACTTTTGACCTAACTTGTTAGTTAGTAGTATCACATTGAATTGAGTATAATAATAGTGTACCATATTGATATGAAAATACAAAGAGAAAGAAAATATAGTAAATTCTTTGTTATCAACAACATGAAGTGCATTAAACAACACACGTGACTCAAAGAGTGATCATTAAGTAATGTTGCAATTTCACAAAACTAGAAGACTTGAATAGAAGAATGTTTGTAAGCGATATGCTTTTTTAGAAAGGAAAATTTAGAACATGAAAAGGAAGAATGAGGGACAATCAATAAATAATGCGAATTTACTGGCATTGTGTGGAGAATATGTAATCATGTAATCAATAAAAAAGTAACTGTCTGATCACGAGTATTAAAAGAATCCAATTACAACACCAATTTTTTTTAATCTGATTACGTAATCCAGATTCTATGTAATCAGTTACTACGCAGCACTGTACATGATTTGAATTATTTCATTATTGTCTAGCAATAAACGTTACAAATTGTACACTCTAAAAAATGCTGGGTTTCAACCCAATTTTGGGTCAAATGTGGACAAACCCAAACGTTGGGTTAAAAATGTAATTTAATTTTTTTTTTGGTTTGTCCATATTTGACCCAAAATTGGGTTGAAACAACACAGCATTTTTTAGAGTGTAGTATAATAGAATTGGACATTTTACAATGATGTCACTTGTTGGTTCACAACAAAGGCAACAAGGTTGAATGTGAAATGTGGGACACTGAAATCACTATCTTAAGGGCCTTGATCTAGTTCACAAAATAAATAACTAAAAATACAACAATTGTGCCTCTAAAGCTTTTAAAATGTAATGGGACAGTAGGAAAGTCCATGAAAAATGAGCACTCTTCTTAACCTGCTAGTTGCAATGGCAAGAAGTGATTCTAAAAAGTTTCTAACTGAGCCAGCGCTTTTATTAGCATAGCAAAATTGTTTGTTTGTTTGTGAATGCATACTTGCATGAGCCTGCAGGTTGTGTAATTGGACTGGGAACTATAAGGCCGTGATTTGTGTTCAGGTGCAGAGGCTGATCTCCAGTCAGCAGAGCCCGGCCCAGCCCGTCTCCTCTCTGCTCTGCTCCACTGCTGATCTCATCTCCATATATGAGTTGCTTTGCACTTCTTGTGCCTGACACGATTAATTAGCCACATCCAGGTAAGGGAACTTCTGACGAAGTGCCAAGAGCAATAAACATTGATCATAGTCACAGACTTTTTACTGGCTTACTTGATGGAAGGGGAAAGCAGCCTTGCGTGTGTGTGTGTGTGTGAATAATGTGTCCCTGTGCGTTGGGGAGCGCGTGTGCGTATGAATATGTCTGCGCGTGAGGATGCACTTATATTCAGGGGCCTCATGCATGTTTATTTCTTTACTGATTGATCGATTGATTGATTGACTCACTGATGGCTTAGGCAAAATAAAACATGATAAAAAAAAAGGACTGCTTGTGTGTGTGTGTGTGTGTGTGTGTGTGCGTGCGTGTGTGCGTGTGTGTGTGTGTGTGTGTGTGTGTGTGTGTGTGTGTGTGTGTGTGTGTGTGTGTGTGTGTGTGTGTGTGTGTGCGTGTGTGTGCGTGTGTGTGTGTGTGTGTGCGTGTGTGCGTGCATGTGTGTGTGTGTGTGTGTGTGTGTGTGCAATAAGGATGCACTTCTATTCAGGGGCCTCATGTATGTTTTTTGATTATTTATTTTACAGCAACTAAGTCCAGGGGCTGCACCATGAAGCCGGTTTAGGTGACAAGCCAGCTGTGTTTCAGTTTAGTTTGCGCCAACCCTGGGTTTTAGGCACCATGAAAGTGGTTTGGCATTTAGCAGTGTTCATCGCCATAGTAACTAACGCCTCACGGCTAACCTGGTCTGGGGCAGGTTATGTTCTAGGTAAGAGGTTGCAAACTGAACTTGGACCAATCAGCTGTGAGTAAAGTGACACATGTATGATGCGATAAAGTCACTCCCCCTGTAACTCCAAATTAAAGGTCACTACATAGCAAATGATTTTTAAAGACAACATTGTCTGGCTTTTAGTAACGCTTATTTAGAATAATAATTTTGTTTGATTTTGATACTATTTATGTAATTATTAATCGATCACACATGTACAATTTTAGTTTATCAATTATTATTACGCACAGTTTAATGGAATAAATATATAAAGGTAATATAAATATGCTTTAATCAATAGATAAAGCTATTATGTGAGCTTAAATATTCAATTCTCTCTATACCTTTATACATTGTATAAACTAACTCCACAACTTTTACTTGCACTGATATAGCAAGACTTTTTCTTTTAGTTGTTGTGTTTCATAGACAGCTATTTTCTTCTTGCTGTGTAAATTTGTTTAAATGCTTAATATTTTTAAATCTCGTAATATTCTGCAGAAGAGAGAAGTGAATCGCGCTGCTTCTCTCGCGAGAAATGAATTGCGTTTCACTCTTTCTCAGCATGTGATTGGCTGTTCGCTACTGATGTCACACCTAAACTCCTAAACTCAGGATCAAAGCCCGAGTTAACAGAGCAAGTTGATGATGTTTGGTTTTGTCAACTCGAGTAACCCTGAGTTTGTTCAACTACCATCATGGTACAGACCCCAGAAGTATATTTTTATAGTTGATATATAGGTATCTAGAGGGAATTGAACATTTAAGCTCACTAGTCATTTTTATAGCTTTATCTATTATTCCAAAGCTTATTTATATTACCTTTATATATTTATATTAATTTAAACTAAGTGTACATCTATAATTACATGGAAAATTGATAGGCCACACAGCATATACAAGTAACATATTTGTAGTAAACTTGTGTTTTATTTTAATCGTTTTCATTTTAAAATGTTTCTTTTTTAATAAACAAAAGTAATCAGATTGTATTACCTAAAATCTAAAATGCATGATGATCACTGGCATATATATGTCATATGAATGTGCATTTTAGCTAAATCTAACCTATTTATTATTTTTTTTTTTTAAAGATATGCACTTGTTTGTAATATCCATTTACAGTCAGCTTATTTGAATGAACATGATACCTCTAGCTACATAAACTAGCATGCGTAGGTCATCGCGATCATGTCGAAGCACGCAAGTGCGTGTTGTGACTTTATAATAAACCATAGACCTAATTTTAGGGGGATTTTCTTTTCAAGGTCGTACTGCTGGCAGGCTGAAGAGAGCATCGACAACAATCCCGTCTCTTTTTCCAGAGCTGGACGTCCTGAAAATGCACATTAAAAAAAATTGCTAAAGCAGAGCATAATGAAGCTGCAAAACAAAAACAGTGCCTTGGCCAAAAGGAGAGCAAATACTGAGGGGCGTAATGGAGGCCAGATGAGCTGACAGTAACAAATACCTCCATTAGCTGCCACTGATGGAAGACTGGAGAGGTGGACGAGGCTTTCACACGGAGGTGTTACAGGATGTGTCATGTCCAGGTGGGACATGGGAGTCAAGTCGACCTGAGCAAAAGAGGACCGGAGAGGAAGGCAGAGGAGTGCAGACGGGAAGCCCACGGACCTGAGCTCTGGTGCATTTTCCATGGAGTATGTGTGTGTGTGTGTGTGTGTGTGTAACGGACAGCTGGGATTTCAATCAGAGACTTCTTTATGCAGTCTTCTAACACATAATGAACTGAAGCACTGCTCAGCATGAGCAAGCCTTATTCACACACACACACACACACACACACACACACACACAGTGTTTTAGCATCATTACAGAACACACACACCACAGCTCACGCAATCAAAACCAAATGTGCATTGGAAAGACACGTCAGAAATGACAATGTGCTGAACGGAAAGTGATTTGTCCAATCTGTTAAAAGTTTATATCAACAATTAGTTCATAATAAGTCAGTTTGATTAAAAGCTGAAGGCCACAGGCCTGCTCGGTTCCTCAGGGGCTGATCTGGTGTATAAAAAAAAAATTACCTCACCCTAAACCTGTCAGCACACCATTACAGCCCACGCCGCCATATGATGGCATGCCAAAAAAATATAAAAAAATACTGAGGCCATTGTAGCGAGAAGGTGTTGGCAGATGTAGGCTTAAGGAATGCAGTGACAGGGTTATTTGTTAGACAGAGTTTGTGCAATGGAGAAATGTTTAAGGGAGATAGGCTTCGGTCTGTGAGTTCTTATCAGTAAGCCTAATAGAGTTAGATAGGGGAATATCTTGATGAGAAATCAGATAAAGACCGAAAGAAAAACATAAACCTCAAAACACTAGCAACCAAAAGCTACAGTCTCGAGAAGCAATGACTCATGCAGGACAGGTAGCCAAGAAGAGGTTTGCAGCATCTGCACGAAGAATAAACTCTGAAAGTGACAATGCGTGCCCTGTAATCTGTTGTGGAAAAAGTTCAACTGGTGCCAAATATTTGTCATATCCCAAAACAACGTTTTTTAATAAATATGGCGACTGGGGGTCTTATCAAATCAGGGGATTCAACATGAATCCATATGACTTGTGTGCACTAGATTTAAGTCTACATAAGTCAAACAATATGTGAGGAACAATTATCGTTAACTATATATATATATATATATATATATATATATATATATATATATACATATTTACAATATATAACTATATATATTGAGTTTTAGTTCGTTGACTACTTAAAACCAAATACTTAAAACTATACTAAAATAAAAACTATATAGACACATTTTTTTTTTAAAGAAAGAAAAAAAGTTGAAAACAAATGTAAAAATCAAATTGAATTCAAATTATTAACCAAACCTATAATAGTAGTAGTATATCAATGATACTAAAATAATACTGGACAAAACAAAATGTAAGTCATTAATTAACATTCCCCTCATCTGAATCTCATTTGATAAATTAAACATTTTATTTTATTTGTGACAAACTAATTCATGATACGTCAATCCGTCACACCGGGTTTGAAGCCATTGACACTGGACGTCAACACCATGCGCTCTCGCTTGTCATAACAAAACACGACGTGCCAGTTGGAATATGCAGAATGAGAATTAAGAGCGGCAGCAGATGGAAAGATGTTCAGTCAATAGAAACTGTGCTCTGTTTTTCTCACACAAAGCTGCTATAGTGTGGCCTAGAAGACTTTATAGTGCATGTGTAACATTGACCACTTTTATGGTAATTGCATGAACATACTTGAATATTTCTTCATTGGTCTTTCACAAAAAAATACCAGCGCACAGGTTCAGAACTACATAATGTAGAGTAAAAAGGCCAGCATTTGCATGTGTGGGTGAACTGTCCCTTTAAGCTCAGTAATTCCCCCGGCCGTTGAAGTTCTGAGGAACGGTAAACCTGGCAAATGTCATGCTTACTGTGGCTTGATGTTAACACAGATAACACACTCTGTCAGAGATTACACTAGCTCCTTTTGTCAACTCTTACTGGATCATTTGACTTGCTCAAGCTAAATTCTTGTTGTGAAAAAATAAGTGTTTGAATGTACTGAACATGCACTTGTAAAGTATTTCAATTCTTAAAAGTTTATATTTAAAAAAACAACAACTAAATGTACTTGAAATAATATAAAATTAATGAATTAAAAGGCCATTAAGTAAGACTACAGTTTTATGACTGTTTCTTAACACTTAAGTACCCTCTTTAAAAGTGCAAGTTTTATATTAAATTACATTTTAAAGCATTTATATTCAAGTTTACTATAAATGTTTGTCAGGCCATTCGATAGTTTACTTTAACCACTTTAAGACAACAAAATTATTAAATTCAATATAAAGAAGTTAAGTGGGTCAAAAAAGCACTCTTAACTGTTTGCATTTAAAATACTACATTTTTAATTTAACTGTGAATAACATGCAATCAAGTGTCCGAAAACATTACATTCAGTTCACACACATTATTTTAAAGTATATTATTTCCATAACTGCTAAAGTATACTTCTTTTTCCGCAAGAGAAGACTTGGAATATAACACACAAACCATATTGACTACTAATATCTCACAACACTAAGCTACCAACGGTTATATATGCAGAAGCAATGACTCGTGTATAATATGGAACCAAAAAGAGATTTGCAGAATAAATTCAAAAATCAAAGGCAAACGGTAGAATCAAAAACTGTTCACCAATGGCAGGTTCGTCATATCCTAGAAATGTTTCCAAAAATATACTAGAATGGCTATAGGGTCTTTTCAAATGAGTGAGTTCAGCATATTCCTTGTGCAATCTGACCGACCTGTCTGCGCAGGAATGCTCTCATAATGGAGAAAACATGAGGCTTCTTTCAGTTTGGAGACGCCTGTGGAGGGGAGAAGGCTCTGCTAGTGTGTGCATTAGCCCGTCCATACCTGGGGGCCAATGAATAGAGCCCTCAGGTAAGCCTCGTTGAAACAAATCTAAGCTGCTAATGACACGCACTGTGAAAATATTCACAGTTCATTTAGCTTGATGACAACTGGAGGCCCCCTGTGCCCCCCCCGCTCCGCTGTGTTGTGTATTAGTCATACCTTTGTGTCGTAATCTGCAACGGACGATGCTACGACAACAACTAGCATGGCATAATGGATGGGAAACGGGAATACCCTAATCGTCTATTGTGTAATGTTTTCTTTACATGTTCAATACCAAAAAGAAAAGGCAAGCTCACTTGATATGATGATTTTGGCATCACACAAAAATGAAATTTCAGAATTAATGTAAAATGCGTAAATGTAAATGTTTTATTTGTCAGCAAACTTTTGACATGGAGGACGAGTACACATGCTCAATTTACTCATACTGACACCATAACAATACAGATTGAAAGATTTGTGGGACAAAAGACTGAAATTTAAATTGACTGATCATCTTCTCAATTTTCATCTTCTTAGACCTTATATGGACACGTCATGCGGAGCACTTCTGGTCAATAAACTGTAGTTTTAGAGAAAAATACTCTTAAATGGTGTATTGTGAAAAAAAAAATGTCATTCCAAACCCGTTAGACATTCATTCATCTTAGAAACACAAATGAAGAGCTTTTTAATGAAATTGAGAGATTTCTGTCTCTCCATTGACAGCTATGCAACTTTGATGCTTCAAAAGGTTCATAAAGAAATCGTAAATTTAATCCATATGAATTGAGTGGTTTAGTCAAAATTTCATGAAGAGACACGATCACTCAGATTTCATGAAAAAAAGGTCTTCATTTGAGTTCCAAAGATGAGCGAAAGCCTTACGGGTTTGGAATGACATGATGGTGAGTAAACACTAACCCTAAAAAAGGGTTCCAAAAGTTTTTGTTTTGTTTTTTTGCAGCAATGCATAGAAGAACCATTTTGGGTTCCCAATAGAACATTTTAGCGAAGTACTTAAAAATTCCATTTTATTTTTGTATAAAGATGTTGATAATAATAATGAGCTTTTCCCACTGTAAATAACATTTTGATTAAATGAAAGGTTCTTCATGAAGTACAACATTAATGTATAAAATGTAATTTTATAGAAAAGCACTGCGTAAAGATTCTTCAAAATGTCTCTTTTCGTGTTCCGACAGCATTTTGGCATCACATGAGAGTGAATGACAAAAACACCATTTTTGCGTGCACTGTCCCTTTAAGATCCATAATTCCCCAGGCTGTCAAAGTTCTAAGGAACTTTAAACCTGGTCAGTTTTACCCATGCGGTGTCCTCATGTTGTTAACACACAGATAACACTCTGTCAGAGCTTTCGTCAACTCCCTCAGGCTGAATCGACTTTGGTAAGTGGGGGCATGACACTACATTGGCCACTATTGAGTGAAAGGGATTAGGTGTTGTTAGTTTTTGAGAAAGCACAATGTCATCGCTGTACATTAGGCTTTAAGACACCACATTAACATCAGCTCAAGAACATTTTAGTCTCTGGACTCTAATTTACAGTTAGAGTTTCCTTCTTGCTTAGTCTGAGAACCGTTATCTTGTTTCTTCCCAAACCAACAAGTATGCTGAAATGCAAATTGCATCTGGCACCAAGACACAGTAATTTGACGTAATTACTACAGCTTGATACCAGAGTACGCTCTCGCTGCATGGCACGGATCCATCACAATAATCAGTAATTGCTCTCCATTTTTTGACGCAAAAATACAGAAACACCCATTACTCTGTTCCACAGCAGCTTGATAATGCCACATTACAGAAAAATCCTTCACCAACTTCTATATTGTATGAACTCAACACCTGTAGGGCCCAGCATTTTCATCATCTGCTTGGAATAAATTGTAGTCATCATCATAACCATAATCACAGTAATAAAAAAGTCCTCATCCTCTTGCCAAATTACTGTGGCATTTGATTTACAGTAATTGTGCGAGAGAGGAGGGGGGGGGGGGGGGGGGGGGGGGACCAGCCGAGTACAAACATGCACACACACACACACCTGTACGGCTTCCACCTGAGAAGGGCCGGATCCCAATGATATGCCGACATTCCCAGAGGCACACAATGACTAACATTGTGACCAGGTGTGGATGTTTTTTTTTTATTATTAGCATAGAAAACGTAATTTTTAAAAGATTACATTTTAAGAGCATTGCACATTAAGAAGGTAATTAGTTATGAATGAGGTTTTGACATCTGAACTGCTATTTCTGGATGTAATTATCAATTAAATATGTCATTAGACTGACAGAGACTCAAAGATTGCAGTCGGTCAACATTCAAAATGTTTTATTCGAGACGTTTGGAAGCAACAATACACTAACTTTTTCTTTGTTTGCTTTTTTTGATACTGACACAATTGTTTAACAAAAAAATATGGTACAAAGACAACAACAACAACAAAAAAGAGATCTCCAGGATCTTTAGCTTGATAGACGAAAATTCAAGTATTTTTTTACGCATTAGCAACAGGCAAAGACTATGATCAGAAGAGTAGATCTAATACTGACCAATCAAAAGTGACCTTACATTTGTAACCGCATATAATGAGGCATAATCCAAAGTCTGTTCCTTTTCTTTCACGATTCAGATGACACATGGTTAGAAATGCTTCATCAAATTTTGAAGAAAAAAAAAGTGAGAGAACTTGCAGACATCAGCCATAAATTTTACTGAGAATACTGGGTTGTAATAACGGAACCGTTAATGTGCGAGAAATTGCTTTCTTTTGTAACTCTAGCCATTTAGTTTGGCAGTTAGACAGATACGACACTGCAGTACATTATTCAGAAAAGCATGAGAAATCTTCAAGTAACATTTCCTTCAAAGAGACAAATTAGTGTTCAACTCTAAATTAGTAATGGATTTGGAGGACTGAAATATGATCTCCAGGCTATATGCTTCCCAGCCTTCATTGCTACCATTACTGTGTCATAATCACATAATTTAGTTCTTTCCAGGCCAGAAGATCCCTGACATCCAGTACAGTACAAACTTCTGTGTGGTGTCCTATGTCGGGGGTCCATCTTTTTGACTAGCCTGCATCCGTAACCTCCTCCTCGCAATCGCTTCCTGTTTCTTTCTCTCAATCTCGGCAGCTGAACATTTGGCTGTCGTATGGGACGAAATAAAAACTGCAAAACAACAACAACAAAAAAGATGGGTTACGGTTCTGTGGAATGTAACTGGGACATGTACAACTTTTAAAGCATGAATTGTAATCTTGGCATTTCAATGTTTAATTCAGCGCTCATAAACTTTCTCTACACCCTTTTTCAATAACAGCAAGAACATTAGAAGACAGTCAGAGCCAATGTGATAATTAAAGTAACGGTTCACCCCAAAATAAACAATTTTAGCATCCGCATGTCTTTCTGCAAAGGAAAAACATTTGAAGAATGTTTTTCATTGCTCTTTTCCAAGGACATAATCAAGTAGGGCTGAGTTTAAAAACAAGTTTATTTCTCGATTCTCAGTGTTATGAACCAATATCAATTCTTAAATCCAGAGAATCTCTTTTAAATCTAATTCGCTTTACTACTAGTTATAACACAAACTAATCATGAATGAACACCTGAAGGTATGTTGAAAGATACAACACAACTTACCGAAATTGGTATTAAATAGGTGTATATATATATATATATATATATATATATATATATATGGCTGCTGGTACACTATTAATCGCATCCAAAATAAAAGTTTGTGTTTACATAATAAATGTTTGTGTACTGTCACGGTGTATAATTATTTTGTATATATAAATACACACACACTTGTATATAGCATGTATATAGATCATTTATTTTATATATAAATATATACATGCATGTGTGTGTATTTATATATACAAAATAATTATACATAGTACACACACATATATTATGTAACCACAAACTTTTAATTTGGATGCGATTAATCGCGATTAATCGTTTCACAGCCTTATATATAAATATATATATTACGGCTGTGAAACGATTAGATATGTATATACATACAAACAGTATATAGTGTATCTGTGCAATGTTAATATCTTGCATTGTTCTTTTTTTTCTTGTAATTATCATAAGCAGTATGGTTTAATGTATTTGTATGCATGTATACAATTTATTTAATTATCGTCACTATGCATATTTTCCGTTATCTTTGTTCTCGCTGATAAAACAAAAAAAAAAAAATGGTTCAATAACCAACATTTTTAGCAGTTAAAGACTTGTAATGTACTATACATATAAAATACAAACCTATTGGACTACTTTTTAGATAACTGTATGGTCCTTTGGTTTGTGCTTCCGTTGAATTGAAAGAGCAATGTGAATTATTCTTGAAAAAAAGTCCTTATTTTTCCACGGAAGAAAGAAAGTCATGAGGCTTTGGATCAACATGAGGGCGAGTAAATGATGACAGATTTTTAATTTATGTTTGAACTGTTCTTTTAACAGGTTAAGCAAACTTGCCTATTACAGTCATCTCCTGTAGGAGGATTCTATGAAGCAATTTCAGAGCTAATGTGCTGCAGGTGCCAGCGCCACAACGTACAAAGCTTACCTTTGTTGGTTAGCGTCATGGAGTCAGACAGATGTCTTTTGAACGTGTAATGGTGGGAGTTAGAAGTATTTCCTACTGTTGCGCTGTGTGGCATAACAGTCTTTGAGGTGTCCATGGATCCGGCAGAACCAGGCCTGGATCCTAAGGCACTTTTCACTTGATTCGATTTGTTTTGTGCATGTCCATAGTGCTGAGCACCATGACTCCCTAATCCAGAGCTGCCACTTGTACACGGTACGGAGTTTGAGCGAGTAAACGCGCGTGTGGATTTTGTGGGGTCTTGTGGTTGGCCCCTGCTGTTGATGCCCATGTTCTGAGAACAAATGGTACCAGAAGAGGAAGGTGCTTTAGATGCAAAGCTTCTTGATTTGTCATGTGCAAGATTTTTGTACTTTTCGCTGCGTCTTTGCTGTTCTTGACTGGCCGATAACTTTTCCACATCATCGCAAGCCTGAAAAAGGAGATCGTCGTCGTCTTCGTCATTCCACAGACTATCGGAATCAAACAGAGACTTCATGTCCTCCTCTGAAACCCCATCAAACTGACCAGAAGAGGACTGACTCGAAACTCCACCATCTTTGGTCATTCCATCAAGCTCTACTTGTTTTGTACCCTGGGATGGCGGTGTTTGCTGTTTTTCTTGATTCACGGGTGAAGTCTTTAGCAGCTTCTCAGCAGTGTGATTCTGGACAGAAGCAGATGGCTTCAAACTAAAAGTGCTTCGATTAGACGTTTTGACATCAGGAAGTGTCTTGGTAAAGGTGCTGCTTTTGCTGGTGCTCTGTTGAGTTTCAAAACAGATGTTTCTGCCATTAGATACAGAGGGATTAACCTTGACCTCAAAATTACATTTCTTAGAGCAAGACTTGGGCTGAGCAGTGCTCGGTTTCTGAGCAGCATTCATAGACACTGGGTTCTGTGTCATTTCCAACACAAATGTGTCATTCAGAAGGTCATCATTTTCCCAGTCATCATCGAACTGTGCCTCAGTAGCTTTAGGTGCGTCCACAGGAGCATTCTTGATCGCAGCAGAACTTGACGTCTGTCCAGCCTGAACTACAGGGTCAGTACTGCTTTCTGGTGTGCAGTTTGCTGATGGCGGGCTGAGTCGACCACTTACGTGCTGAGTGGGACCATCAAACAGTGCCTGAAGCTCTTCCTCTTCCTGGTGGGCTAGAGATGAGCAGCCAGTTAGTTTTTCCAACGAGACCGGGATGGATGATGATTTTTCTGTTGTCGCTGTACCATCACTTTGTAGCTTATTGAGTTTATTTCTTTCTTCTGAGCTCTTCTGTCGTTTCTCTTTGTCCTGACGAGTCATATTGATGTCAAACTGCTTGGCAAGTTTCTTGAGGTCCTCAACATTGCTCTGCCTAAAAGAAAAAAAGTCGTTATTAGTCGTACATTAGCTTTATGTAAATCTAAAAAAAACTCTGATATTAGTGTGTATGCCAAAAACTAAGGGTGCTCTGATTGATTGGGCACCGACTGTTATCGGCCGATAATAGCTTTATATAGTTTGATCGGTGGTCTCTATAAAGGCTGATCAGAAGAGCCGATCATATGACGCAAGACAATTTTTCTATGCACAGCTAAAAATACTTCAGTCTGGCAATAAAGACTGCATAAATTTGCAGCGATAGCAGCCCTAAAGTAATGACATCAATAAACTAGGGCTATGATATTTTAGCGCATTTCTTTCCTTCACAGCACATTCTTTCCTCCCTAAAAGTACAAACTTGACGTCCAGATCAGCTAGATCAGAGATTGTCATAAAATACAGTCTACTGTTGCTAAACTTCAGGACATGCTCGATAGTAAAAAGAGTTACTAAAACTGCAATAAGCCACGAAAGTGTTCCGTTAGCTTTCTGTGCGCGCGCTCCAAGACGGTGTGGAACAGGGACAAGAAAAGTGAACTTTGAGCTTCGGGTTCGCCGCCTAAACAGTTAAAAACACACAGAAATGTCAAAATGCCCAGCTTAGTGAGTATTCACTTAAACACCGTCAGGTTATGTCTTATGTGAGCATAAACAGTTGGGAAATAAGTCGCATGTGTAACAGTATATTGGATCCATGCATGCCATGTTAAAGTGACAGCAGCGTAATATTCCTGATGCCGTCTGTGTCATTAATGCTAATAAACAAAAGACAGAGAAATTCACTCACTGCTCTTTAGAAGATTTAGTAGGATTAATTTAGATTTAATGTATACAGTGGAGACTAGGGGTGGGAATCACCAGAGGCACCACGATACGATATTATCCCGATACTTGGGTCACAATACGATATTATTGCGATTTTAAACATTGCGATATATTGCAATTTTTACCTTTTTCCAACTTCAAATTATGTCCGCAAAGGAAAACTGTCAACATCTGTTTGTTCATGTCACATCAATTTTATTGCCGCAAAATGTGATTGTCAAGCGGACTAACTAACAAACACTTACATGAACCTGTGATAAATGTTGCATACACCTGGCAAACTGAACTGTTTGCATTTAAGGTGGACTAGACTGTAATACAAACAGGTATGCACTGCTGTGTTACTACAGGTATTGATGAGATGCAACAACGCCCGCAATTGTTATATACCGGTATAACGCCTGTTATTTGCAACAACGCCCGCAATTTGCTCTTTTAGATAAGGAAAAAACGTATGTGTCTTTGTTTCCACAGTATTTTCAATTTTGATATTTTTAGGTCAAACCGTTGTTGTCTGACAGTCATATGTTGCAGGTATATGGGGTCCACCTCAAAGAGCATGCACAGAGAAGTCAAAATTAAACATGATTTAATGACTCGTAAATGTAAGTACACATTGATGGCCTAAGACACGAAACGAGCGGTTTGTGTGAGAAAACGAACAGTATTTGTCGTTTTTACCTCTTGTAATCACAGTCACGTCCAAGTACTCTGAGGGCGCGGGCGCTTCCTGGTGTGTGACGTGTACGCAGACTGGTGCATAGATATGCACTAGATGTCGCATTAAAGACATTCGTTCCAATGAACTGCCGTAGCCAAGGCGACTTCTAGTGTATACTTCTATGCACCAGTCTGCGCACACGTCACACACCAGGATGCACTCGCGCCCTCAGATCACTTTGGTCGTGGCTGTGTTACAAGAGGTAAAAACTATATAATACTGTTCGTTTTCTCACACAAACCGCTCGTTTCGTGTCTTAGGCCATCAATGTGTACTTACATTTACGAGTCATTAAGTCATGTTTAATTTGGACTTCTCTGTGCATGCTCTTTGAGGTGGACCCCATAGACCTGCATGATATGACTGTCAGACAACAACGGTTTGACCTAAAAATATCAAAATTTAAAATACTGTGGAAACAAAGACACCTACATCTTGGATGCCCTTGAGGTAAGCCAAAACATATCAAATTTATTTCAAAGTGAACTATCCCATTAAATTCTCATGTGTAATTTAAATAATAAAAGATAGATGCTTGGCGCCCGTGTATCGATAGAGTATTGCCACAGAAAATATCGCGATACTATGCTGTATCGATTTTTTCCCCCACCCCTAGTGGAGACTATGCAATGTTTTACATTTGATTACTTTGTTGATAGACTGTTTTATTATTATTATTTATTAAACAGGAATGCTATATTTGTTGAGCTCCAAGTTGTTTCTAATCACCTCTAAGAGGGAATGGAATATATTGCACATTGCCTGCCGATAAATAATGAGTTTAGGCTTGCTGCAATAGTGTTACTAGTGTGACAGTGTCCAGCCGTACCACCGGTTACATCACTTGCCCGCGGCGCACCGCCCCACATTCTCGTTTTGATTCTTTTATAGTAATTAAAATAATTTAGTTCAGTTAGAGAACAGACACAACTAAACTGAATTAATTGAAAGCGCTCACTCTGCGCCAGTGGACACACACCATAAAGGATTTAAAAGAGAGGTGGAAAAAGAGGGAAAAGTGCCATATCCGTACTGGTTGGCCCGGAAAGGAACGGTTAAGCAAAGAGAGTGGTTTGGCCCGACGCTAAAGTGGATTCGCAGACACTGAAAACAGCATCTTCTCTCCATGTTGACAACACGAACCAAACTCTTACAGTCTCAGCTACAATTATGACAACACGATCTTCATGTTTTCTAACCTTAATTCCACTTTTTTCAAAGTCACGGTGAACACAGATCCAGTGGTAAAATGGGAAAAGATGGTGAAGAGAATCATACAGTTGCAGCATATCCGTTTTAAGTATTGAGCCTGTTAGTGATTAGAGGACACGTACCGTGCTGAGACTCTCCTGACTCTGGGCTGTCTGATCTCTGGAGTGCAGGGTATGGCACTGTCTCCAATCCACTGGAGCACTGAGTCCCTTTCTTTAGACTTCTCAACCTTAAACATAGTATAACCATTCGATTCAAATTACCATGACATACATCGTTTCCATTTTATATGGATATATATTGTTCAATACTTACTTTTGGTGCAATCCTATTGACAATTTCTGATATCTCAATGACTTTCACATCTCCTCTTCCTGTGAATGGTTACAAATATTTAGTACTGATACTGATTAAGAAAGCGACATTACCCGTTGAAGCTGGTATTAAGTGGCAATCCACTTACAAATATATCTACAGTTGGAGTTTATACGACAATATACTATAAAAAGAAAGATGGAGTAATGCAAACACATAGAGCTGGATGTAAAAAGCTTGCAAATTGTACAATTTTGAACTTCAAGTCAGTGTGAACCGGAAGTTGCAACCCACTTTACTTCAGTGTTGTCGTAACATTGTGAAAAGTGACAAATGAAACGGAATACTGAATAGAGGGCAGCGTTTTATTTTAGCGCACATCCTCTCTATCCCTCGCTCATAGAAGACTGACGGTTGGAGGAAAGTGATTAAGGATATTCAACCCAAGCCATCAAACTGACATCAGAGAAAATGTTCAATTTTGTTCAATTAAATCAGATTGTCCAGTAATATAGCCTACATTACCAGGAGGGGGGGTGGGACATGCCATATGTAAAAGTGTTGCTCATACCACCAACCCCTAATCACTACACAAGTGTTTGAAAAGAAATAAATACTGATAGTGTAAGTTTCATGATCACACATGCCATTCAAGTTTTGCGTGGGTGAGTTGGGATCCCAGATGATGTCTTGCGGGGGTTCAGTCTCATTAGGCGAATCTCCGCTGTAACAACCGTTGAATCTGATTCTTGGTCGACGTTTTGGAGTTGTAAAATCTGAGAATTAAGATAAAAATGTCAACAACTTTGTATGAAGAAATTCACGTGGACACTAACAAGTAACGTTAGCATCATGCGTTTTCGGACATGCACCACTGTAGAATAACGGTATTCTTTAAAGCACACTGGAGTGCCATGCAAATAACATTAGCTGTACAGTCGCACGGTAATACACCATGACACTGCAACAGAAGCGTTACTTCTGTAAGGATAAACTGCTGCTTTCACGCGTTCTGGTGTCACACAAACTTAACTTTACTTACCTTTGCGACATCTGTATGAAGTGTGGTAAGACGGAGACTGTGACTGTTTGAGTCCGATCATCCGCGTCTTTGTTTTCACTTTCTTCTGGGAAAGTTTGAGAGTTTTGCTCTGATTTTCTCTCGCATCTGATATATGTCGCACACCGATGTTTCTCTTGTCGGTCATGGTTTATTTTAACTAATATGACCAATACCGCTTCAGTAGTCATAACTTGGTTGAAATAGCAACAAAACGTTAGCGATATTTTGTTTAAACACTGAAAGTGTTTGGCTACTCAGGTAAGAGTGCTCTCCTACATAGTCGCCATGTTTTCTGTACGTTTACACGAAGACGCGTCTCTGATTGGTTCTTGGCATCTCGCGAAATCTCGTGAGACTTGACATTCTCAATGCACTTTTTGTTTTTGTTGTTCACCAACAGAAACAGTTTGACCACGTAGCCTACATAATTCAGCACAAAAGTATATTTTAAATATTAAAACCAATTGTCGGGGGCATAAGAAAAATAATATTAAGGCAAATAAAACAAGTAGGCCTACTAATGACCAATCCATCCTGACCTATGATCCTGACACGTAAATGTAACCCAAGTGTATAAGGTAAGTTAATAACGTGCTTGCATACACTCATTTGGGCTTAGAAAGAGTAAACCAGTGTGTTATGAAAGCAATACCAGATATGCTGACAGTAGCCTAAAAATAATAATAAGAAAGTAAAATGCAAGGTATTGATGTAGTATCATTAATGTAGGCCTAGTAAAAATGATGAGTGATGTTTGCTGTAATTGACATTAGGCCCACATAACATATTGCCTAACTATAGCCTATTATTAATAAAAATAAAAACAGTAATTGCGAAATAATAAAAATTAAATGGTAAAATATGGCATTTCTTTATTAAATAATTTATTTATAATGTAAAAATATTGTATTTATAACTTAAACTGTAAAATAATCAACTGAGAGTCATTTGTTGTAGAATCAGACAACACTATTTGATTTTTGTTCACTAAAAATAACAGTAATTAGCAGTGTTAAACATAACATCAGTATTTAACTGAAGGGTTCTTTACAATTATTAGTTCAAATGTAATTTCCATCCATTTGGTTGTCCTCACATGCCTGTTCGACACACTTCAGAGATTGAGATATTTATCCCTCAGCAAGTTAGTCAAGTCAGGTCACCTTTATTTATAAAGCACTATATACAATATTTTTAAGCAACTCACAAGAAAATAATGACCCAATCGCGCAAACCGAGTTTATTTCTGCTGTACCTAAAAAGAAAATAGTGTCATTGGTCAGCTGAGGTCAGTTCAGTGATCCTTCAGTTCAGTTCAGTGACTGTGTAAATTTCTTAAAATATGCCTTCATACTCTCACTTGTGACCACACTAACTGATGCGGTGATTTATTTAGAAGATTTATTATTGTAAAGGACGTTACACTGCTTCTGTTTTGCCAATATTGCTGTCTGAATTTGTAAAACAGCTGTTCTCTATACTGTTATTTATTTAGATATTCAATAGAGAATTTAGTCTTTTAGAAACTACTATCTATAATTTAGATATATATATATATATATATAGATATTGAAGTTTGTATTCTACCATATGTATTTTTGTATCTATAAGTCTTTGCCAATTGAAAGCACTAGATGGTGCCTGTATTCTTTATTAGAGGTGTGTGTGTGTGTGTGTGAGATGTTGTGGAGGCTGCACACTGAGTTTGCTGCTGATATAGAAATGCTGTACGGTGCGGTCGGGCTCCCCTGCTGGAGTGGTGTGTGTGAGGGCCAGACGCTGCTGTCAGCACTCACAGCTGACACACACACACGCTTCAAACTCTACCTGCTGAGAAGAACCACTAGTCAAAATAAAAACCTTTAGTTGAGACATGCTCCTCAGGAATAAATGGACACGAAAAGGCCTCTATGAAAGCAAGGGACCTTGTAGTAGTAGTGTGTCATGGACAAGTTCTTGGTTGCACTTGCTTTGTTGTTAATGCACTGTAACACAATGATTTGTCAGATTACGCAGCATGGATGTTCCGGCATTAATATGTGCCTCTGCAATATAAGTGACTGATATTAAGTGCCTACAACTTTTCTATTTGTAATAGTATTAGGAAACACTCCAATATGCGGGTCCACTAGAACCAAACCCTACCTTGTAAACGAATCTCACAAAAATAAGTCCAGGTTGCGTACAAAAAGTATAAAAAATAATAGATTGTATTTTTGCATATATAAAATAAAGCTTATTTTAGGACCAGTTTGACATAATAAGCACAAAACAATTAAATACACTTAACTTTACACTTGCTACTGTACTGTCTCATTTACTTAAATATTTGTAAATACTTTATAAATTGGATACTCTTTTATTAAATGGCTAATGAGAATGTAGTGCAAAAATATATGGGGAAACATGTGCTTGTCACAATGCTAAAAATTCTTAATGGTTCTTAATCAGGCTTTATTTTTTTTAATGTAAAATATAATATAAAAAAATGTAAGGGGTGAAATACAATCCAAATATGTTCTTGTCAGATTTGGCGCAATTCACCCATGTGTTCAAATACAGAAAGCTGTATAAAACTGTTAAAATCATAATTTGTAGTGTGGGTCTAGACATTAAATTAATGTTAATTAAGGGATGATGAGGAATGTGCTCTATAATGGCATGCAAGCATCATTAATTAACAGATTAGAATCGGATCCCCATATGAAGATATATATAGACATGGTCATTGTTCTGTCAAGTGTGCTTTTTGGGTCATATAAGCCATCTTCACAAAATCATGAGGCACTGAACAGCGTGTTTAAAAGGCACCGTAACACCCTCTGTCACACGAAATGTTAGCATTTCACAGAGCTAGATAGTTAAAGAGGAAGCAAAGGGCAAAGACATGTCACTTTCAATCTGAATATGAGGCGTCACGCTGAGTTTCTTGTTTTCTTTTTTCCATCGCCTTTCCGCCACAAACGGCAAAATGCCAAAGGCCGCGGAGGGAGAGCTTTCGGCTTCTGGAGCTTTAGCCGCCCAACCCCTCCGTTCTCCTCCGCGTTTTTATTTATCTGTTCCGCCTTGGTTGTTTAGACCCAATTAAGAGGCTAATTGTGGAGATCAGGGAGGATTGCATTGTTGTAAAAGTACGGAGCGCATGGCTAATTGCCGGAGCAGCTGCCAGTGTTTATGAAGAGCCGGGCGGATCCGCGGTTCTCTCGGAGGAGAGCGAGCTCTCGTCCTCCTTCTGATGTGGTAGAGAGAGCCAGGTGAGCGGAGAGCATTCCGGGGCGGGACAGAACTGAAGCTGCAGAAATAATTACCACCACCGAGGGCTTCTCTTTCTCTTATCTTGGGCTCTCGCTCCCCACGGCAGGCGAAACCTTGAGGGTGACACCAAGCATGTGGCGGGACTCGGCGATATGGAAGGGATCCAGGATACAGATCCTCTGCCAGCTTTTATCTAAATGATCTCACTCTTGTCTGTGCCAGGTGTTTTGGGTGGGAGTATGTGAAATAAGGCACACACTTTTGAGTCACCGCTGAGGCTGTTGTCGAGTGATGCTTTCTCCCATAGCAGATGGGTTTTTCACAAAGTAAACTTTAGGAACGTTGTTCCGCATGGTAGCAGCTTGTTTTGGATGGATGAGTACCTTCATGCCTCTTCTCAAAAGCAGAACATGATGTAATGCCAAGTTTACTCTTTTGACATTGTCATTCTTTTAGCATTACTAAACGCCTTTTAGGTTACACGTTATTTTAAGGTGTCCTTGTTACAGTGCAATTATACATTGTTCCGAGTAATGTGAAATAACAATATGTACTCACTAGGGTTAGGATTAGGGTTGGTTGCATGCAATTATGCATAATTACTTATTATACTACAGCAGGGGTTTTCAAAGTCTAAGACAGTGGGCCTCCCTTTTGACACAACTTACCCACCCCAACTTACCCCCCCCCCCCCCCCCCCCCAAAAAAAAACACACACACACACAATGTCAGGCTCTTAACTCCTCACTTTTATCATTGTTTGTGTTTACATACAAAGTGCAGTTAGGCCTTGTTTACACAGATCGGATGTGTTCTATGACCGTGTATACAGGACAAAAACGCATGCATTCGGATATTTCGAGATCGGTTTCAGGCCTCATTCATATGTGGAAATAAATCAGATATAAATCAGATATGTGCCAATGCGATTATCATGTAAACAGGCTGATCGGATTTTCGGAGGCATTAGGCAACGTCTCTGCGGTTAACGAGAGAAACCCCGCGCATCTAAATAATTTAACTCTTTAAGCATGCGCGATGTTTCAGATATATGGCAAGTGTAAGCGCATGAATTGGATACAATTGAAAGATCGTGTAATCGGACGGTCAAAAAATCGGATTAAGGTAACAAATTAGAATTGGGCATCAAGACCTGCAGTGTAAACGAGGACTTATTTTTAGAAAAATAACAATTTAACTTTTTTAATTGATTAATTTGATGATTATTTTGACATTACAGCATTATTGTACGATTATGACAATCATCTGACACTGCATCATTATTATGGCATTTGTTTTAAATAATTCATATATTGTACTATTGCGACATTTTGTCATTACAACATTATTTTAAGAATGCACGTTTCTTAACGTTACACTATTTTGTCATTACAACCTTTTTGTGCAACTTTCTTGGTATTCAATACTTTTTGGTATTACAGCATTTTTTTCGACATTCTTTGGCATGGCAACATTTGGCATTACATGTTTTTTGGATTATGACAGTTTTGACATTATATAATTCTTCTGTCATTATGACATTTATCTGACAAAAAATCTATGGCATAACAGCATTAAACATTGTGAATTGTGACTGTATATTCTTTTATTGCGACATGCTTTTGACAATAACACATTATTTAAAAGCTTGCACGATTCTTGACGTTACAAAACGTTGGCATTACAACATTGTTGTTTAACTTTCTTTTATAAAATATTTTTGGTATTACAACAGTCTTTTGACGTAACAATATCTTTGACATTATTTTAGCATTACAATTGTTTGGTATTGCTACATTCTTGGAATTATGCCAATATTTTGATATTATTATTATTATTTTTTTATTACATTATTCCTTTGACATTTCAGCATTCTTTTTGACATAACATCAGTAGAGTATCATTAAGGTTAGAAATGGGTGACGCAATTAGACAAAGAGAACTGTGGGTAATTAGACAGTTGTCTTCTACGTGCAACATTATAGTGCACGACACGTAGATCAGACAAGAATCTCTGGCGTGAATCTCAGTCGTGCTTTCAGCTCTTCCTGTATCTCTTTCTCTTCCGTCCTCCTCTCTCAGTGCTTCCACCCTCTCCCCTCCAAGGGAGGCCCAACCTGCCCGGCTGCCCCATCGCTCCTGCTCTCTCATTAATCTGTCCACAGGAACGTCCGGCTGCGCGGCAGCTTGACTGCTCATTTATTCTGTTTAGAATAGCGACGCCGGTGATAAATGTCCCGCAGAGCGCACATGTGCTAAAATATTCATAAATTGGAACTCTTAATTTGTGAAGGTGGAAAACCAATAAATTTCAGGAGTGGTGACAAGTCATGTTATATTTATATGAATATGCAGGCCATGGGTGAGACATTGAGATTAATACACAGTGTGCTTGCTATTAACCAATTCTAATTGCCTCTCTGTGAAATTAGCATGTCGACTGATGTGTGAGGAAACAATAACGTGTCTGATGCTTTGATGTGGTTTCCTACAGAAACAGACCCAAATTTGAGAATTGTCGACAGGCATATTAAAGGAAGGAAATCATAATCCCAAATCTGAAATCAAGCCCCTCTGATTAAAGACAATATGCACAGCTGTTTTACATCACTTCCATTTCCTTTTGTTCTTTGAACTACCCTTTAGGATTATGAAACATTATTATTTTTTAATAAACCCAGCCATTTTTCTCTGTCGAGCAAACAGATGGCAATGAAAGCAGCTCACTTTTAAAGTTACTCTTACTATTGCACACCCTAAAGTCTACATTGTTCTGTTTTGCCAACAAAACTTTTGTCACTATGTGTGGATTCCTTGCAGGTGAGCACAGGGTGGCAGCTGCTTCCTGCAGTGTTTTCCTGCTCAGGTCAGCCTCTCCTGGGGAAGCAATGACAAAAACTAGGCCAGATGGTGCAGGAGAGCGAGGCAGAGTGGGCTGCTTTCAACCCGACCAACTGCACTGCATTCAAGGTGAGTGAAAACGGTCTCTACAGGAAAAAAAAAGCAAAACATTTAATTTCTTTAATATCTCAGTCATTACTCATAGACAGCATTGTGGTTAAACGACTTAAATGAAACTTTAATTTAGACAATTTTTTGTGTATGTGTTTACTATTTATTCTGTTTCTAGTTATTCTTCCAAAGCTGAATAGTTTTATTGTATGTCAATAATTTCATGTATTTCTATGTTTAATTTTATTTTAGGAGAAACAATATTGATTCTTGAATGAATTGCAAACTTTGAGCAATAGACCTTAGTCTTCATATATTTTACCTAAAAGTCTTTATAATGACATGCATTGTATAAATGTCCTAGATCACACATAATTTTTCTAATCTGTTCCATGGAGTTTTTGTCACCTAGCAGTAAACCAGAAAAACATCCACCTACTAACACCATAGCAATGCCCCTGCCTAGTAACACTCTAGCAACCATCTAGCAAAGACCCAGAACAACAACCACTTACTAAAACCATAGCAGTGCCCCAGCAACTGCCTAGTAACACTCTAGCAACCACCTAGAAACGACCCAGAACAACAACCACTTACTAAAACCATAGCAATGCCCCAGCAACTGCATAGTAACACTCTAGCAACCACCTAGAAACGACCCAGAACAACAACCACTTACTAAAACCATAGCAGTGCCCCAGCAACTGCCTAGCAACACTCTAGCAACCACAGAGCAAAGACCACTTACTAAAACCATAGCAGTGCCCCAGCAACTGCCTAGTAACACTCTAGCAACCACCTAGAAACGACCAAGAACAACAACCACTTACTAAAACCATAGCAATGCCCCAGCAACTGCCTAGCAACACTCTAGCAACCACCGAGCAAAGACCACTTACTAAAACCATCAGTGCCCCAGCAACTGCCTAGTAACACTCTAGCAGCCACCGAACAAAGACCCAGAACAACAACCACTTACTAAAACCATAGCAGTGCCCCAGCAACTGCCTAGTAAAACACTCTAACAGCCACCTAGGAACAACTCAGAACAACAACCACCTTCTAACACCATTGCAATGCCCCTGCAACTGCCTATTAACACCCTATCAACCACCTAGCGACGACCCAGAACAACAACCACCTATTAACACCAATAACAATGCCTCAGCCACTGCCTAGCAACACCAAAGCAAACACCTAGAACACCCCATCAACTGCATAGCAACTCCTAAGCGACCATCCAAAACACTTTAGTAAATACCTTGCAATGCCCCATGCAAACGCTAGAATATTATAGTCACCAACTAGTAATGTCTTAGCAACGACTAGGTATAGTGACCTGCTATAGACCTCATGCGCCAGAGAAACGAGGGCGCCGCCATCTTTAGAATATTGTCTTTGAAATACCGTTTTTGCGGTCGCTTTGTATATCTCTATGGCATCACGGTCCAGGAGTAATTAGCTTTTGAAGTGGATTTATTTAATGTAAAGTTAACGAAAGTTATCATGAGGATTGTAATGTTTAAAGCAGATGCCTTAACAAATGTCAGTAGACCGCTAAGATTTTAAAACGAGCCGTTCATTCATGAATACGCGAGATCGCTGTGAAAATACAGACCGGAAGACAAAAGACAACGAGCGCAATGCGGAAAAGGGGCAGAGCTACATAAGGTCTATAAGAAGAATATTATCTAAGACTGAGATCTTGTTTTCTTTCCTTTTTCAAGGGAATAATTTTATTTTATTTTCTTTATTTTGTCTAATTGACTAATTCTATGATTTCAAGCAAAACGCACAGCACAACTTATCTCAAATTCCTCTCTCCTCGTCATCTGTAACTTTCTAGTCTGTTCAGGCTTTGATCTAAAATTGGCCTCTGTAGAAGACTTGTGTACAGTCATTTTCATATGGGCTTTGAACATATTGAAAAGGCTCATAGCTGCTGTCGCTTTTATCCTCTGATTCCTTTTCCCTGGGAAACGACGAGCATATGGCAAACACCCTCACTGGATTCTCAGACAACGGGAGGGACCGTATTCCGATTCCTGCATCCTGTCATCGGCGAATCCCAGGGTGCTACCCGAACCCACCCTCCCTCGCACATGCACAAACACACCGTCTCCTCTAGACTTTGAAATGCGCTCTGCGCTTGTCTGACATCCTTTAACTGGAACACAATGCTCCAATCCCTAATAATTTTGCCTTATTTTGACCTGGATTTACTTAAATCACCTGCTTTTGACTGTGCTTATTTTTTCCAGTTAAAACAGTTAACATTAATCCTAAGATTATTAACAAACACAATGAAATGTAAGTCATTTTTTGAAAATCTTCTGAAACCTCATTTGCATCCATGTTCAAATTGAAAAATAACACTCTGAGGTGTCACACCATGTATTATGTCACTGACAACTCTGTTAGTTCTTGCATGTACCTTTTTGGAACTTGACAGATGTGGTCGGAAAATAAAAGTGCTTAAAATAGAATAGAAATATGGGTTTAGAATTATGCGAATGTGTAAATAACAACATGTTTTCCTCATTGAGTGAAGTGTAAGTTGTCTAGACCTGAAATCCCATCCTTTTTCATTCATTCTACATACAGTATATGCTTGAAGCTTTGTTTGTTAATGCAGGGGAATTAAGGCACAGTGATAATGACCAACATGTCCTTCAATTGATAAATGAGCACACTTGATTTGAGAGCCACTTGACGCCATTGTCACCTGCGAAGGAGAGAGAACACGTATAAAAGCCACCAGAGCCTCGTAAAATAACAGATTTGACAAACTCAGCATTTGTTGGGAGGCGGTCAATGTAATTTATTATCTTAATTGGAGTATCTCCTTTTTTTCTCTTGTAATTAATGTCAAGAATGTCTCCTTAATATAGGGCAATCACAGTAATTGGCATTGCTTAAAGAAGGAGAAAGATCAAAGCTTAATTTGCTCAAGTGAGAACACTGAATCGCTGAACTCTTTCAATTTAATTGGCCAACTTGTGTTTGTGTTTACTATTAGTGGTGTTTGCTAAGGCAAATATCGTAAGTATTGTTCAGGGCAAGAGTATACAGGCATCCGCACCAATCAATTTAAAGAAAACCCTATTTGAGAGGTGTGCTATTAATTTGCAAAACAATCAAAATTACGTGTTTTGTCAAAGGTTGATAAAATGGGCTTACAATGACAAGAGACCTGAGCCAGAGGCCAGAATATTTTCATTAATTATATTAATTTACATAAAATACCTCAGCTGAATCAATGCAAATGAATTGTTAATTAGGACAACTGTGTATGTTTATAAAATCAAATCAATCTATTATTAGATTAAACAAAAACAAACAAAAAAATGCACAAGTTGGGGCCTAGGAAAGGTCTTGGAGCACGTCTTGATTTTGCCGAGATAGACGCGTTCCTGCACTCTAAAAAATGCTGGGTTGTTTTAACCCAATTTTGGGTCAAATATGGACAAACCCAGCCGCTGGGTTATATTTTTAAATTGCATTTTTGATCCAACGTTTGGGTTTGTCCATATTTGACTCAAAATTGGGTTAAAACAACCCAGCATTTTTTAGAGTGTGTAGATAACCAACATATTTAGCTGATCCTGGAATAACATTCCTGCATGTCTGAAAAAAATTTATCTGAATCATATCCCTACCCCTAAACCCAACCCTACCCATAAGGTATCCCTAAAATCAAAGGGAAATGGTAGTTGAATAACACTGATGTAGAAGCACCTTGTACAGTCTAAAAAATGCTGGGTCAATTATGGACAAACCCAACCGTTGGGTTTACAAATTTAAACCAATGGTTAGGTTTGTCCATATTTGACCAAAACATGGATTGAAACAACCCAGCATTTTTTAGAGTGTAAGCCTAAATTTGGCATAAACTGTAAACTTTTCCCTCAAACCTGATTGGTTGATTGGAATGTTGTTCCAGGACGTCCCAGGATAATGTTGTACTTGGTGAAATCAGGTTCTGCAGTCTTGGAAATCACCCAGAATTGTGGCGGTGAGATTTGCACAGGTAAGCACCACTCACATTATCATCAAAAAATTGTGGGTTGTTCCTCTGGAGTTTACATAGGTATTAAGTTAAGTGTCTTTATGCCATTTATAGCAATACGAACTGATCTAATTAAAACGAAACATATCTAATCTAATTTTGAATTAAATTAGAGTGAAGATTGCAATGGTGTCCACATGGACGGCATTTGTTTATTGACCGCTCTTTCTGATGTTTTCTACAAGGTGAAACAATTACATCTCCAGTGCAAGCATCATGCATTAAGCATCTCCAAGGATGTGTATCTCGTTCTTTCATCATAAAGATAATACATGTGGCGCTCAAGCTCAGAAATTTGCAATTACCATAGATTATCACCAACACAGCGGTTTAAAGTAATTATAACAGGTCCCACATCGTCCATATAATCACCTCTCAATTTGAGCCTGTTTAGAGTAGTTTTCTGCAAACATGCATTAAACGGTGCCTGTAGCTCTCCCTTGGAGGCATATCACCGAGCTGGGGAGAACGCTCAGCCAGACTTTTATTACAAATCACCATGTTGTATGCCGTAGTTTCTTTGAATATCATTGTAGGCTTTCAAGCACAGTGGAGGGCAAGAGGATGCCAGCTCTTGTTAATTTATTATTGGCAATTAGCTCGAATTAGTTTTAGAGGATTCAATTGGAGACAGAATACAATACTGTAAGAAACCTCAATGAAAGTATGTTAATTTTCAAGGAACTAAACCATGAATAATAAAATGAAATGTGTCAGTTTTACCATAGCATTCAATTCATACACAGTCTTAATCAGCTGTGATGAGCAACATGACATTTTGTTGGTCACTTTGTTTTGATTTCTGTGCTGTCTGGGTACCTCAGCCTCCTGTGAAATTTCATTGGTCCAAAATCATAATAAACTTAGTGCCCTAAACAAGCAAAATGGTTAAAGGGGTACTTTACCTCTGGCAAAATGGGTTTTCCATAAAACTTAATTGGCAGCCTACAGTAGAATATATATATATATATATATATATATATATATATATATATATATATATATATATATAAATAACGGCCAACCTGCTCTTGAAAATATCGGCATCGGGCATCAAAAACCAACACGGTCGACCACTATAGAAAAGCAAAAACATTTTTAAAATCGGTGCTACCTGACTATAGAAAACAAAGAAAAAAAATGCTGTTGTCTTCAACACCCATAATGCACCAGGCATGTTGCCCTTCAAGGCCACTCCCACCAGTCTGCTATGGAAATACTTCTTAGCAAACTTTTAGTCATAATGGTGTCGACTTGTATTGTTCCTGGGTGCAAGAATTCAAAAAGTAAGCGTTTAGTGGGAGTGAGTTACTTTCAGTTTCCTGTGAAGGATCCAGCGCGTGGCTCTAAAGGCTGCAAAGAATACGGGATAGAATACGGAGAGAGATGACACAACGGGAAATCTGATAAACCTATGTGTTTGTGGTCAACATTTCAAACTGGATGACAACAAACACCGTATTTTAGGCCAAACAGAGGGGACAATCTGACAGAAACTGTCAGAAACTAGTACGATACAATTTTCAATGATAAACCTACCATTGCATTAACTGCTGCCTTCACATGCTATCGGAATTATCATAAATATGCTTGCCTAGTTAAACATTTTACATGAACGCCCCCTCTCAAGTCATATTTTCCACTGGGATAAACTTCAAACATGGCTGAGGGGAGAACAATTGTTGCTGTGACTGCTATTCTTTATTTGTTTTTCTTCTTCTTCACAACTGCTACATCGCCTTGTCTTGTCGTTAAAGTAGTGCATTTACAAGTATGAATAATGTAAAGCGTATCGTATGTTTTATACACTGCAAAAATAGCCTGCTTTGATTGAAATTCCAGAATCGTCAGCAAGATGACTATGGATAGCGTGGTGAATGTTTATATAATTGTCAGTGAATGAAATGCTAAATATCCATTTGGCTTTAATACGATTTTCCCAATAAATAGGCAATAATAAACCTGGTGTCCTGTTCTTTCCGACAACAAAGCACTTCAATGCGACAAAGTGGGAAGTAGGAAATTTCAGATAGCACATAAAGGCAGCATTAATAACCCTCTGTCGATCCGACTGCCCGTGGGCGGGGAAACAAAAATGCTAAATATTGTATTAAAATGTTTTGCTGATGAATATTAACAATGATTAATGTAAAGTCACATTTGACATTATGAAATACTGATACAATTTTAAATAATATTTTTTGTCAAAAAACAATAAGACTAAAACAAAAATATGTAAAAAACAACAACAAAAAAACCCACTGCCTGTCATTGTGATCATGGCTGGATAGGACAAAAACTCAGAATGACATCGAAGAGAGAGATTTATTCAGTTGTCACTTAACTGTGTCATGTCTGGTTAGGATATGGTGCAACTCTATATTAAACATCAAATATATTCTGACTCCCTTTGATTGTGCAACATTTTCACTCTCAGTGTCTGCAGACACTTTCCGGTTTGATGGAAACTTGTCATGGCCACATCACGGTTGATGATGGAGAGGGCCAGTGTTAGTTTTTTTTTTTTTTTTTGGTTGATTCTATAATTCCACACTTGCTGTTATCTTTCCTCTACCCACTCGGAGCAGCTGTTGAGTTATTTATATCTGAAGCCACTGCAAATAGGCTGGTAATTAGAGGCAGGAGCCCTGTTGAACAGACACTCCAATAGCAGGCGGGCTTCGAGGGGGACATGGCCCACAATGCCCCTCTCTCCCAACCCGCACACCAGCCCTCTCAGGGCTGGGAACAAGTGGGAGATAAACCAGAACTTGACTTCACTGAATAATTGAAGCCGTTTTTACAAGGGCAACAGCCCGCTATCTGACCTCATAAAGTGAGTACAACAGACTATCAGAGCCTTGCAGGAAGTGAGGGAGAGGGATTCAACGCGGCACAAATAACACAATGTTTGCATTTGGTAGACAAGGGACACAATGATGATTGCTTTTTTGTTTCATGTTATGCTTGAGGGTCATAGTTCTTTTACAATATTATTCTTGGAAAGATTATGCATAATTTATATTGTTTTAAAGCATATGACTTGCTATATTGTCTGTATGTAAGTTATGAAGAACCTTAAACCATTTTAGAGGCAGAGATGTAGTTTTCACACAAAGCTTACACTCTAAAAAATGCTGCGTTGTTTCAACCCAAATTTGGGTCAAATATGGACATAACCGTTGGGTTAAATTTTTTAATTTAAAATGTAAACCCAACGGTTGGGTTTGTCCATATTTGACCCAAATTTGGGTCAAAACAACCCAGCATTTTTTAGAGTGTAGTAACTCTAGCATGCTGAGTGTCTTTTTCCCCCAAAAAATAATAAAAATAAATACAATTTTTGCTGAGGCTGTTTAGGTAACACCAAAGACTTTATATATTGAAGGGACTTTAGTAACACGTAACGTGGTAAAACACACTGAGGTAAGAATTGTCTTACATGACTATATAATATGGTACATTTTAAATGTACGCATGTTGTTACATTTTATGTCATATTTAGGCAACTTGCCATGTGTTTGAAAAAGTGAAATAACCATGTTATTTATGTTAGGCACATTTTTACAATGGTCTGATGAGGGGAAAAACATTAGGGTCTTTTGAAGTTGTCATTATTCGAAGTAAGTAGTAAATTAAACATTGACTAATACAATCTTTTATCTTAAGTGAAACTGCTCATTTAAATTGTTTGCTTTTTTATGGCGAAATTAAGTTGTTAAAATTAAATAGTATCATTTTAGCTTATTTTATTATTTTTGTGAAAAATATAAATTTGTCTATTTTTTTATGTCAATTGTGTCAACTCAGCCTACAGTGCCCTGGTTTCCTCTAAATTTGGCATTACTATACCATAGTACGGTAAGTTAGCAACATTATTTATTTAGAATAAAACAACATTATTTTCGACTAAATAGGAGACACAGTAAAAAGGTTTCAGTTGCATTTTCCCTCCTCCTCGAAATGATAGCGGAGAGAGGCGGAAAACTACTCCCATTGTGGGACTCTGGCTCCCAGGTGAGCCCTGATGCTTCATGCTAATTTCCAACTTTCAAAGCTTGTAAACTTTATCTAATTATACACAAGAACACACTACTGCGCCCAGGTTTTGGCAGGTTGCGGCTTTAATTTATGAAAAACAAATCTGAAATATGCAGATGTCTTTTGTTTGAAGCAGATGTTTAGTTCTGTTTGCCAGAATTCAATCAGCGGTCTCGTGGGGGTCCTGCATGCGATACATGTCCAAGGGGCTGTTTGAAGTCTGACGGGGACACGGTGACGCGACTCAGTCACTGAAGTTCACCCCGGCTTGCAGTCGCAGCCTGCAGCGGCATTTCGGGTTGCTTTGACATTGCTTTCAAGGAACAGTTATGGAAATGCAGGCTGATCCAATAACGATGTGATATTTTATCCAGCTAGCTTATTTGTACCAGAGTAAAATGGGGAAGCGCATGTAGTCCTTGAGGCCTCACATGTAATTCAGATGACCCCTTTTGTCTTCATGTCATTTTCAGAGACAATCTAGTTCTGAGCCTGATAGTTTCCATCTTCACATGTGCAGCAAAACTGATAGCAGAGAAATGAGGAGAAGTGTCGAGGCAGACGGAAGAAGGATTTATTCCCAATGTAGAGCTTTTTGTGTCTCTGCCACGATGTGTTTACATCAGATGTGTTCCGACAAACACTGTCAGCTGCATTCATTTTTAATTAATGGGGCTCATTAAATGATGGGTTCGAAAAACGCAGCAATTATCATTTATCTTGATATATTATTTACAAGGTCTCATTCTCCTGGCTGGGGAGGTAAATGTGTGCCGGGGGAATTCTGGGAGGTTACAGGAGGTTGGAGAACAGGCCGTTGGGATTTCGAAGCACCTGGCATCAGAGAGAGAGAGAAAAAAGGGCAGCGTTTGACTTCTAAGCGGAATACCAAGGACCATTGTTCAGAAGCTTGTTGTTTCGCTCCTTAATGAAGCTACATGAGGATATTAATGAGCAGTCTCTTCTAAACCCAGAGCTCATCAATTATTTACCCTTTCTTTACTCTCATCAGTTTGTTTTATTCGTCTGTTTCTTCCATTTGGCTTCTCCATTCATCTCTTCGACGCGTTTCGTCTCTTCAACAGATGGGTGCCGGTCTGAATTTCCGTCTAGCTTTGGTTGTTCTTTCATCTTGGGCCTTTGAGTGTTACCTAGCCTATTGTCAGCGGGACGGCGGAAAAACAAAAAGCTGGAAACGCAATATGACAGATTCATACTTTTACTGGGTATTCATTGGAAGAGCAAAGCTGGGAATGCAGAGAGAGTTATGATGCTGAAGTTTCACTTTAATGTCGGAAATTTTAGTCGTCGTGTCTCTGCTGAGATGAAGATAGAAACCATTACTCAACATCTCAAAATGTTGTCATTATTTTTCACCCCTATGTTGTTCCAAACCCGTATTAGTTTCTTTTTACTGTAAAATCTGCTTTACTATGTGCACACAACGCTTGAAAAGTGAACCGTCCAATATGGATGTATCGACAACATCTAAAAGTGTTTACTGTATGTATGCACTCATAAACAATTGTTTATGTAACAATATTGTTAGAAAGTACAATTCTAACATTTTAGATGCAGACATTTTAGATTAATTAGGCATGTATCAGTTTAGTTACCACCCCCCCCCCCCACGCTATAACATAAAAAAATTATAATTTGCAGTTGTATTTTTTAATATGTTGTCTTTGGTCATGTGACGCATGTGATCCAATAGTGCTTGGTTTCAATGATGTCATCCAAATCCGCCATTTTGTATCTGAACATAAGCACAAATGGCTGGAGGATTATCAGTAGGTAAAAAGTTTCAAACACGTCTTCTATTGTTTGAAAAAATAGATCGCAATTCGGTTTGTGACTGTTGATGCTGCACTTATGCATAAAAAGGAAAAATAATTTCAACTTGCTGTTTTGAATATATATCTAGTCTTTCAAATCTATATTTCACAATAAGAGTCAATCTGACGACAGAAGGACCCTTAATTCATCATAGTTTGTATATGTATCTTTAAGGTTTTCTCGTGTTTATTGTTCATGAAACTTTTTTGTGGACTCATGTATGTGACCCTTGATGTCAGCCTCATTATATAACAGCTGCACATCAGTCATAACACTGTCATTGCCATGGCATTGCAATTAACTCCCTCAATATTGTCTTCTCTCGCCCCCAGACTTCAGCTATAAGTAGATTTTGTCCCTGTCCCTGCTTTCCCAAACCATGTCTTGGCTTGGAACTTTCCCCCTTTTGTGGATTCATGACAGATGCCTAATTGAATGATGAATGTTCCTTTATTACGCTGTAATTGAAGTGCCACATCTGTGATTGGTTGTGGGGGCTGCGACCCATCTCTGATTGGTCGGGGTTCCATGTGGCTGGCAGCTACGGCCCACTATCCATCTGTCTGCACATCCTCAGACCTTATTCTCACCTCGCAGATCCACTGGATGGGTGGGGGCTACTCAGCGAATCATAATAAATTATGCAAACGAGGCCTTCAGCTGACAATAAGAACTCGGAGGTTTTGTTCGGGGGCCTGCTCGTCTCATCTTGACCCAGGCCTGTCTGATGCGGCCCTGTCCTGTTCTCCTACTCTTCTTCTACTCGTCTGCCTGACCTGACAAGCCTGCGATGAAGATTAATGACCCCACCCTGACTGACAGCGGCGGGAATTGAAGGGCAAAGGAGGTCGTTTATCATCCAGTGACAGGTGCCATTCAGTCCCGCAGCCGGCCCGGCTACCGACCACATGCCTTTTCTTTTCTGTTTTGTTTCTCCTTTCCTTAATTCCACCCCTCACCCCCAACCCCCGCTCTCCTTCTTCAATGCGAGCTGAAGGCAATGCCTTAATAACTCACCCAGATTTAAAACTCATTCTTTGGAGCGAGCCTGACATGAAAATAAGAAAATCAATCCTGCACGTGTGCCGGGCCGCTACTTGCTGACTCTGAGGCACTCAGCTTTAATTTGGATCGGGAAGCTAAGGGCTAGCGCAGGAAGACATTTACAAAGCATCATCCATTATAATTTACCAATAACGCCAACTTTGGGGATCATTACTGCCCGAGCATTAATGATTCATTCTTTCATCTGCAGAGTTGTTCCCACTGGGCTCCACTCTTAGCAAGTGAGGAATGCTTCTTGGAAATGCACCTCGTACATATCAGCTCTGTTTAAGCCGACTCTCCTTGTACAAGATATCTTATGCATTACTAGCAGTACGTTGGACATAAAGTGGTGACTAGACATGTGCCGATATACTGTAATATGACACATCACAATTATTAACATGTACATGGGGACTCCTGTGAATAATTATTACAAATTAATTAGCCTATTCAGATTTTTTTAATGCATTTTAAGAATACTTTTCCAACAACTGGTTAAAATATACAACTGCGTGTATGTGAACAACCCCAACATGCATGAGAAGCATGGCGGAACAAGTGAAGGATACGAGCTGAATGGAAAATGCATATTCACTCTCTCACAAGATGGAAGAGCAGAAATGCAGCCATTACCCCGGTAATCCCTGTAAACAATGTAGCTGCACAACTTCTTGTTTCTGAACGGTATTTAAATATTTCAAACAAATATTTGTATTTGCAGTGGTGTTCATCACCGCACCAAATTAAAGACTGAATAAGCTATTTGGTTTCAGACATTTTTTTTTTTTTTTGGACTAAAACATCCTGTCCTAGCTGATAGCAACATGTCGATGATGAGGAATATCATTCCAAACACTTTTTTTATGATAATCCAAAGGATACACTAATAACAAAAGGTAGCAGCAAACACTCTTGACACAAACAAGACCAGACACTTAACACAGTAAAAGGAGAAACTTAAGTACTGACACAAACAAGGTAAACTAAAGACACCCAGGTGAAAACAACGAATGAATCATGTGACCAAAGGAGTGGCAGGAAATTCAAACAAAGGAACCCATGTGACTGATGAAAACAAACTAAAAGTCCATGAAAACGAGACTAACAAACACAACTGACATGTGGTGACACTAGCCTAGACATTGATTGAAAAAGTTCTGATTCTTTATTATTGTTGCCAAAGTTTACAATAAGGTTACATTAGACAATGAAAAAATACTTTTAAAGCATTTATTAATCTTAATGTTCATTTAAAAATTTACGGATACATTAATAAATTCAAAAGTAACTGTATTATTTAATGGACCTGAACAAAGATGATCTATGATCAATTTATTTATTTTTTTAAACTAACATTAACAAACAGTAATAACTTCTGTACCAAATGTAGCTATTGCTCATTGTTAATGTTAGTTAAAGGTGCAATAGGCGATTCTCCACAGAAAGCCTACACATATCCTGATAGCAATCACTGTGTTAAGCGGTCTATTTTATAAATGTATATTATCTGTGGAAGGTGTAGGACCATAACATGTTCGTTCAATCATTGCATTCGGTCCGAATGTGTGTTTGCATGCCACTGCGCAGCCTGTTCACGCAGACATCTTACGTTATCAGCGCGTTTCACAGAGCGAGAGTGGCAGGCAAACAGCCACAACCTAACACACTTTCCTTCTGAACTGACAACAAGTGGCAAGTTTATATGGTTTGACAGTGCAGTTATGTACCACTGACTTTGCCCTATGCAGATTCAGTGAGATTCGACTGTTAGTTCTGCAATTCATTCTGCAATCAATTCGTATGATCTGCTCAAACCTCACTGACAGTTTAGTGATGGGCAGTTTAGTCATCTTAAAAAAAAAAGTATATTTCGATACAAATCACATTGTGCTTATTTATACAAAACCACTACCTTGTAAAATAGTTATGTTTTTGGGCTGGTAATTATATTTTAATGACAGTGTACAGATCTAAATCAGTACGTTTTAAAAACTGACCTTGACATACATTCCAGAGGGTCTGCAAGGGTTATACATACATGTTTTTTTACATCACTTTTTTTCAGTCAAGCTGACTTTTTTGCATGTCAGATAAAGCCTACAAATGAGTTTTATTTTGAACTAATTCAGTGTTGATTTTCAATATTAGTCTTGACGCAGATGATACACTGATTTTATTTTGGACATGTACTTTTCTCTGGTATCATTTAGACATCCTCTATATTTCTCAGTGGGAGTCTTCTCCTGTAGCGTTATCTTCAATATTCCGTCGCGGGCTAATCAATCTCTGACACATTAGCGCTGAGCTGAATTAATGAAGTCACTGTTGCATTCTATCATTTAGCTCCAACCAATAAAGCAAAGAGAGTGTGTCTTTACCTGTCCCACAATGCTCCGGCGATTCTGAATTATTTGATGCACAAGGTTTATTAGTTAATGGAGCTTAATAATTTATGAACGATTAATGCAATCTTACCCAGTAATTAGCATTGTGTTTGAGAAATATGGGTATGTATCTTCATTAAGTATCACAGATAGTCTTTTCATCTTAATTACGGCCTCTCGTTGTCATTTTTCACTTTCTTATTATTATTAGTTTTTTTTGTTTCTAGATGCACAAATGGCTAGCACTGAGAAATGTGCTCATTACGGATAGCTCAGAATCTGAAGCGAAATGTTATTTGAAGGTGTAAAGAATGACTCTGGAGAACGCTCTGAAACGGGCTCTAGCTGCATGCTTGCAGAAGCACTTAACATGATTAAGAATCAAGCCGCAATTCGTATTTTTGGTCTAATATAAATAAATCGTATAATGAAGCCATAAAAGTGCCTCCATTATTTCAGCAGGGGCACGGGATTAATTATCAGCGAAAGCTCCATTGATTGAAGGATCCTGCCGAGGTATTTAGTGTAAACCTCCAGACTACATTAAAGAGTCTGCGGTCGTCATTGAGATATGTGATCCTTTGCTTCCGGCAGGTATTTAAGTGAAAAAGAGGTTAAAGTTGGGATTGACTTGGCAAATGTTCAGTTTTGCTCTATTAAGTCTAATACGCAAAGCCACATGGAGTTGTATGTTTGCCGGGGATTAATTAGTTCCTACATAGCAACACAGTTACCAGTAGCTTCTCTTACCTGTGAAAAAAAAATACTGTGGCGTACCGTAGTACAGTGATGGTATCAGATGCTATTACCTCACTTCATTTACCATGTATGAAATACAAATGCTATCATGTTATTATAATTAGGCTATTCATATTTCATTTGGTTAACGATACACGTACAAACAATATTTTGAAATCATCATGATACCATGTGCGTGTGTGGCTATACTTGTGAGGGCCAAATGCCCTCATTTATATAGTGAAACAAACAGTGTGTGTGTGTGTGTGTGTGTGTGTGTGTGTGTGTGTGTGTGTGTGTGTGTGTGGTCCTGGTACACCCTACATTATAGGGACAAATTGTCCCCACAAAGATGGCAATATCCAAAATCCTTGTCCTTGTGGGGACATGTTTTGGTCCCCATGAGGAAAACAGTTTATAAATCATACTAAGTGAGGTTTTTTGAAAATATGAACATGCAGAAAGTTTTGTGTGATCGGTAGCTTTAGTATACAAATCATTATGTCTATGGAAATTTGTGGGGACCAAATGTCCCCTGAAATATAGTCTTTTTTGACATTTTGGGGACATTTATTTTTGGTTCCCATGAGGAAAACGGCTTATAAATCAAATAGATTTATGTTTTCTGAGAATGTAAAAATGCAGGACGTTTCCTGTGATGGTTAGGTTTAGGGTTGGTGGATAGAATGTACAGTATAAAAATCATTATGTCTATGGAACGTCCCCATAAAACACAGAAACCCAACATTTATGGGTTTCATGGGTAAACTAGGGTTATTTCAGGTAGAAACAGTAGCAGATTACCACGTTTTACAGTGTATTATTAAGCTAACTGTGTCTACCATAAGCCTTGTCCACTTGTTTATAATTATAAATTACTCTTATATTTTTTTTTTCATACTTTATGGTGAAGTAAGAGGCTTGCAATTAATTTAGCAATATGATGTAATTGTTGTTTGCAAAAGTTGTCTGCCATTGGACAGACAAACAGATTAGCCCCACCCTAAACAGACGCCATTGGTCGAGACGGCATTGCTTCGTTGTGCTGCTGTGCTGACAGTATTTGGCAGGTTTATACTGTTGGAATGCAGTTTTCAAGTACTATAGTGAAATAAAAAGAAACGCAAACATTTCCTGCATCTGTTTTGTGTAGTCAGTATAGTCATGGCAGTCACGTGCTCACCTTTATCTTCAGCCAGCTCTCTCTTCTCCCCGCCGAGCCTCAAGGGCATGTGTGTGTCATAATAGCCACATCGCTCCTTACGCCGGGATTCATAGGCCCTCTTTTTCCAGTTGTATTATCTTAATTGTCCTGGCAAGTATGTTCGGTGGTTATATTACCAATTTATTGCCCCTCTTGCCACCCCATTAATCCAGCCGTTAAAATACTGTAACCATTGGGTCTGCATAAAGCTGTCCCTGTGTTGCCAGTGGCTGTGTAAATGCCATTGACTGAGTTGGAGAGTTATTTTTTGCTCTTCTTGGTCTGGCTGGTTCTCTGCTTTTGCACAATTGTTGCCATTACTCTAGGGTTGACATTATATCTTCTTGTAGGTTCTGATCTTTTTATTGGACACTGTCAATATTGAGTGTCATCGGTCCCATAGGACCAAACAATCTCAAACGACATCTTTTATATCGTAGTTGTTTCTACACTGCAGTGAGAGTCATTGGAGACTTTTGCTTAACATCATAATGGTTCATAACCACTCTTCTTCTGAAATATGATGTATTTCCAAGGGAAACACATTTCAGGCAGGACCTGATTTTAACCATCAGCAATTAATTTGATTGTGAAAAGTGTTGTTGACAGATGGTGAGGAAAGTTTCAGAGGCAGTGCAAGATATTCAATTTGGATATAACATTTTGAAAAAAAAACAAAAAAAAAACAAGCATATTCATTTTCATTCATTAAACCCAACCATTCATAATTCGTAAAACCCATACTGTCATTCATTCCTTCGATCATACGCTCATTTATTCATCCTTTTAATAAAACCATTCATTCATAAAACTCATAATGTCATTCATTCATTCATTCATAAAACTCATAATGTAATCTCATTCATTCATTCATTCATTCATTCATAAATCCCATAGTGTCATTCATTCATTTATAAAATCCTTAATGTCATTCATTCCTTCGCTCATTCGCTCATTTATTCATCCATTAATAAAATCATTCATTCATTCATTCATTCATAAAACTCATAATGTAATCTCATTCATTCATTCATTCATAAATCCATTAGTGTCATTCATTCATTTATAAAACCCTTAATGTCATTCATCCTTCATTCATTTGCTCGTTTATTCATCCATTAATAAAAAACATTAATTAATTAATTAATTAATTAATTCATTAAAAACATCATGAATACCTAATAAAACAAGTCATAAAATACAATACAAAAAATAAGTCATCATAAAACCCATAATGCCATTAATTCATTCATTCATTAATTCATAAAACCCATAAAATAATTAATTCATTCATTCATTCGTAAAACCCATCATGTCATTCATTCATTCATTCATTCATTTCTTCATTAATTTGCTAGTTCATTCATTCATTCATTAATTCATAAAACCCATATTGCCATTCATTCATAACATGCAATGGTGAGTTGTTCACAAAATGATCAGGAATGTGATGAATTAAAAAAGTAAATAGGGTCTGTTTTTTTATGTTAACTATTCTCTTGTCTCGCTGAGAAATATTTCATATGTATGCCCTAGAATTTTTTATTTCTCATCAAATTCCACTAATGCATTCACTAATTTCTCTCTATTCATAAATTAATTTAGCTTCTATTTTTATTTCAATAAAAGTGATCTGAAAACTCCATTAAGCCTTCTGAGCTAAGAAAGAGCAACATCTTCTTAACATCTATTTTAACAGCAATAAAATAGATTTTCATATTAGTTCTCTATAGTTTTTCACTACACACACTTCCATTTACACTTAATTCATTATTTTGTTTTTTTATTTTTTTACTACATAGGCTATGTTTTGTTATGGCTTTCAAGGTAATGTAAAAATTAAAAGTAGACTT
Organism: Phoxinus phoxinus; assembly: GCF_949152265.1. Lineage (NCBI taxonomy): Eukaryota > Metazoa > Chordata > Actinopteri > Cypriniformes > Leuciscidae > Phoxinus > Phoxinus phoxinus. Next base: position 29,109,373 of record NC_136889.1, read on the forward strand.
TTTTTGAAAAGTCACGCTCTTGCAAGTGTCTAGATAAAATATTGTTTGCCATTAGTGCATCAGTCAGCCAGAAGAAGCACGCTGCCAAGGCCGGGTGAAACGTAAATGGATCTGTTCTCTCTGGCTCGGTGTGTGTGGCATTAATGGATGTGCGTGCATGGGTTATGTTCTTCAAAGGAAATGCTTGCAGTTATGTCACATGCAGAAATTAGCGCCAGTGCCAGATCTGTGCTAGAGCTCGATGTAATGCTAACAGGCTAACGGCATGGGGGTGATGTCATATGTCAGAGGTGAAAGGTTTAACACTGATCCCGTTACAGACTTTGGCAGCGAGCCTTTATGTACCACATCTGATCTGATGACTAAGAGAGCACTTGCTAAACGCCTGATCTCCCTCACCTGCTCCTACCAATAAATACTGCTAAATAACAGCTATGATATCATATTTGCTGACATTGTTAGCTTTAAGAGGATAAGACATCATTTTCTGTGCAGTGCAGCGTCATTTAATCACTCGTTCATGTGATCTCGCCTCTAGAGAGATGTTGGACAGCCATGCGTCAAGAAATACAGTCATTTAAAGATGACAAGACTCAACAAAGAGTTTCTCATGCTGTAATTATACTGTGGTATGACAGGTAAACAGCATTTTTTCTCTTTAATTTCTCAAATTGTTCTTTTAATTTTTACACTACTTTTACACTATTTTATAATGATAAATTACGACAGCTCTTAAAATATGTACAGCTCATGACATATAGACAGTTCATATACACTCCAGATCAAAAGTTTGGAATAATTAAGTTTTTCTTTTTAAATGTTTTTGGAACATTAAGGCTGATTTATTTAATAAAAAATAAAACCGTAATATTGATATATATATTACTATATTGTATTATATTGAAATATATAATATACATGTCATTTATACCTGTGGTTTTCAGCATCATTACTCCAGTCTTCAGTGTCACATGATCCCTCAGAAATCATTGTAATATGCTGATTTAGTGCTCAGTTTTTATTCATTATTAATTATTAATATAAAATTATATATTATTATATTATATACTTATTATTGGTGTTCAATTATGTTATTATTGGTGTGTGTGTGTGTGTGTTTGTGTGTGTGTGTGTGTGTGTGTGTGTGTGTGTGTGTGTGTGTGTGTGTGTGTGTGTGTGTGTGTGTGTGTGTGTGTGCGGTGCCTGTGTGTTTAAACTGTGATAAAAAAAAAATTCCCAGGATTCTTTGTTGATCAGAAAGAACAGGATTTATTTGAAATATGAATATATATACATTATAGACCTACTGTCACTTTTGATCTATGTTTGATCAGTCAGTCCTTGCTTGTAGTGTATCATGATTTCCACAAATATATTAAGTAGCAAAAACTGTTTTCAGCATTGATAATATGTTTCTTGAGCGTAAATTATACTGATTTCTGAAGGATCACGTGACACTGAAGACTGGAGTAATGATGCTGAAAATTCAGCTTTTTCTAAAGAAAATAGTTCTTTTAAATTGTAGTTATATTTCACTATTTTTCAGTTTTTACTGTTTTCTTGATCAAATAAATGCAGCCTCGGTGAGCAGTTTCTTTCAAAAACATAAAAAAAAATCTTATTTATTCCAAACTTTTCACCTATGAACTGATCAAATGTGCACCTTGGATAAAAAGGTCTGCCAAATGAATATATGGAATACAAATAAAAAAGAAGAAAGAATCCAAAGAGGAATTCCATGTTCCATTTTTTTTTTCTTTATAGAAGAGCTGACCTGTTATACTGGTCTTATTTTCTTCCATTTCTTCCACTTTTATGTTTGTACAGATCCACCTTTTATGTTAATGTAACATTCATTAAATGTAATTGAATTGGAGAGCCAGGAAAAGTGGCATTACCTGCTCTTGAAAACCTAAAGGTCTGTGTGTTCGAGAGGTGCTGTGCTGATTGCCTGAAGACTGTCATGGCTGCATTGCCACTACCAGTGTGTGTGAGTGAGTGTGTGTGTGTGCACTGAGAGAGTGTGTGCATGTGTGTTTGGTTTTATCTCCCCATTTTAGCTGCCTCTCATGGAAAGTCTCGCACACAATAATTGCCTGACCTTTACAGCAGTGGCATTGTCTCATTAAGGCTGATGGATAATGATAGCACCTCTGCCGAACGTGAACCTCGCTGATAATGAAACAACAGAGCAGCCCCGCCGCTCCATCTGGGGTCGTCAGATCATCGGCATGTTCGCCGTCCTCTCGTCTCATACGAGCCCCCCACGCACACACACACGTTCACAGTGCTCGCAGACAAACACCACAGCTCATGCTTTTTTTCTATTCTCATCATTCCCCTCCATCCCAGAATTCAGTGCTGAGATGATCCATGGAGGGGTTATCAGAGGACTACAGCTCCATTCACCGTGTTCCCAGGCTGAAGTAAACAGACAGTGGACACACACTCTCTTTAAAGCAGTGCGCTAGAGGGGCCTGTGCTCTAGGGTTGCCCAGGGCAGATTGGAGGGTCGTGGGGTCAGAAGTTTTAGCCCAGGGTGATACAGAACCAGCAGGGGGTGCTGACACTCTGGGAACCATGTTCTGCTCAATCCTACCTTCTTTTGCTTTCTCCTCTTCCCCACTCTCCTTCTTTCAATCCTTTCCTTTGCCGTGTCTTTCAATGGCCGTATGTTTGTGTAGCGAGAATAAAAATTGAGCTCGCCAAAAGAGATGCGGATAGAGGCTAACGATAACATCTCTGCAGAGAAAATATATATCCCACATATATTTCTGATATAAAAGATAGTTTTATTTTTTTTGCACATAGACTCGTATTGTGAAAGGCTTGCTGTTTACTTGTTTCCCCCCCCCCCAAAAAAAAAAAATGTGTGCAAGGAATAATGCGTTGCAAATTAAATTCAGAACGGGTTTTTGAATGGTAATTATGATAATAGACATACAAATGCAGTGCATACATGAATAAATAAACACAATACATTCGCAATGTTATTAATTTTAGTATATTTGCAAAGTGCACACAAATCTGATTTGATTTAGACAAATAGCAAAATGTTTAAACGATTATGACATAGGTTAAATCAACTGCTACAAATACAGTATATAGTATGAGCCAACATATATCTATCTAAACAATAGCTTGTTTATAATAAGCATTTTTTTTTTACATTTAATTACGTGAGTTTAGCATTTTTATAGTTTCTGTGTATTGTTATTTGAATTGTAAGAAATAAAATAGTGAAAAACAGTCACAAAATGTAAATACATTTATATTTCATATTACTGCTAAATCTGTTATGGGCCATGTCGTATAAACAATATAATACGTTATTTTGTTTATAATTATGCTTTTGGGAATTTACCATTTGTTAGTTATTTGAACTTTAACACATACATTCGTGAAATCATTGCCTGATTTTAATTTTCAAAAAAAATTTTCCATAGATGAGCATTTTATACATCGTATTATGTAAATTTGATTTATTCCAGCCACATGCATAGGGATTTAAATACAGTACATGACCTGTAAATGGCATGCGTGTATAGTGAAAATGTATTCCAGTGTTATGTGTGTGAGAGTTTGCCGGGCCGTTTGTAAGGATGGCTGGAGTAGATGGGCTCTGTGATTCTGCTGAAGCCTCAGGGCCCCCACCTCAGGGACGGGTCAGAAGTTCAGATCCCTCGTCTGCTGTTCACACAGGAACAGCAGACCCATAACCACACACACACACACACACACACACACACACACACACACACACACACTGGAGCCAACACAGAAATATCATAAATAGAGCTTGCTTTTCAAAATGGTCTCACAGACACAGAGCAGTGAACATAATAATAATAATAATAAGCTGTATTCAATCCGTCACAAATTCACAGACTATGAATTAACACCTAATAATGTTTAAAGCACATTGTGAGCTTAAACCTTTACATGACAAGTCAAAAAAAGAAATCTCTTTTAGCCTTAGCCTCCTAGATGTCAATAATATATGTACCATTTGCATCTGTTTTAATTTCTAAGGTATTTTTGGTCAAGACAAAGGAGATTTTTAAATGAAACATCAATAAATCTCCTGCAAGCGCAACCAACGAACAATACAATTTTCCTCTAGGTTGACTGTTTTGCAAATGCATGTGTTTGCAAATAGGCACAATAGTTCACGAGGGCAGTGTAAGTTTAAAGTTTGAATGCACAGTCGACAAAAACCTCTGCTCTCACTGGGTCGTTGGTCTTGTTTGCATTGCAGATCATTTCCAATTTATTTCGACATGTACCGCACGTTCATCATCGCAGGCCTGTCACTGTACTGTTTTTAAATACCTTCATCCCCCGGAGCAATACATGTAAAGCATGTCAAAACGAGTGTATATGTGTTCAGCTTCTCCAGAGATACATAAAGAGGAGGAAATGCCATAAAACAGCCCTTTCAAACAGTTTCATCTGACTCAAACAAGGCACCCACAAAGTGCTTATGGCATAAGTGCTGTCAACAGCAGCAAACAAGCACCCCACTCTTATTTACTCACTGTTTAAGATCATAAAAGGAGGATTTAGATCAATAATCCCTCCTTGGTAATCTTCCATTTGATCATTGTGCTAGAAAGTGCCCTTGTTGCCCCTCAACGGCCGTGGTTTCCTATGTAACAAAACACATAAACATTCACTCACAACATTTGCGCTAACGCTAATTGACTGAGGGGCTGCCCGTTTCACCAAACTGTTAAAATCACATTTTTTAAGAACAAGTTCATTTGTAACTTCACACACACATGCATTCAGAGACATTACTCAAATGCTGTGAGGATTTGAAAGGCTTTCGATCATTCCCAGCCCTGTGCAGCAGCCATCTTGTGCTCAGGCGGAGCTCTCCCAAGGGCTGGAATGATCCCAGTGCTACAAGGCTCTCTTTCATGGAGCTGGTCGGCTAGAGAGGAGTACATCCCCTGTGACGGCAAGCTGGCTCCAGCCAGGCGCACAGAGGAGCGGGTGTCAGGCCTAAATGTATTTTTCAAACTCAGACGAGACACAAATGGCTTGGTTAGCTTCCCGGTCATTTTTTTTAAAAGTAGTGTAAGTAGTGTTTTTGAAACTTTTCATAGTGTTGTAGACATAACTGAACACACAACATAGATCAGGGGGATACAATTACAGTTCTTGGAGGTCTAGTCTAAATTTACTTCCCAGTAAAGGTCTGAGGAGTCACACTTAACTGTACAGTATTGTAATATTTGTATGGTTATGTTTCCCACCATTAAACAAATAATAATAAAGAAATGTACAGTTTAAATTCTTCAGAGTAAAAAAAGCACTTCCTTGTTTAGGTTTACATGCTTGATCTTGTGACAGGGCTATGTATTCGTCTGACCAATAGACGATAGTGGGAGTGGTTGGAAAACCTGTTTGAAAACTTTATTTTTGCAATTTGGATTTGATCCATAGTGGAGCAGAAATTACACACATTAAAGGGGCAGATCACCCAAAATTGAAAATTCTGTCATTAATTACTTTAACATCGGTTCCAAAACCGTAAGACTTTAATCCATCTTCGGAACACAAACATAAAAACATTCATAAACTCACACATCAGGGGCCTGCACCATGAAGCCGGTTTAGGTGGCTAGCCAGCTGTGTTTCAGTTTAGTTTGCGCCAACCCTGGGTGTTAGGCACCATGAAAGTTGTTTGGCTTTTAGCAGTGCTCATCGCCATAGTAACTTATGCTCCACGGCTAACCACGGCAGGTTATGTTCCAAGTAAGTGGTTGCAAACTGAACTTGGACCAGTCAGCTGTGAGCAAAGTGACACATGTATGATGCGATAAAGTCACTCCCCCTGTAACTCCAAATTAAAGGCCACTACATAGCAAATGATTTTTAGAGACAAAATTGTCTGGCTTTTAGTAACGCTTATTTAGAATAATAATTTTTGTATGATTTCGATATTATTTATGTAATTATTAATCGATCACACATGTAAAATTTTAGTTTCTCAATTTTTATTACGCACAGTTTAAAGGAATAAATATATAACAGGTAATATAAATAAGCTTTAGAAACAATAGATAAAGCTATAAAATGACTACATGTGAGCTTAAATGTTCAATTCTCTCTATACCTTTATCAAATGTATAAACTAACGTCACAACATTTACTTGCACTGATATAGCAAGACTTTATCTTTTAGTTGTTGTGTTTCATAGACAGCTATTCTATTAACTATTTCTTCTTGCTGTGTAAATTTGTTTAAATATTTTTCAATTTTGTAATATTCTACAGAAGAGAGAAGTGAATCGCGCTGCTTCTCTCGTGAGAAATGAATCGCAGTTTCACTCTTTCTCAGCATGTGATTGGCTGTTCGCTACTGATGTCACACCTAAACTCCTAAACTCAGGATCAAAGCCAGAGTTGATGATCAGCAACATGGTACCATCAAATCCTGTTTAAATGTGACTAAAAGCCTAAATTTTATATGTTAATTATATGAAGCGATTGAGTCTCTTCAGAAACTTTGGCCTAAACCGCTCAATTCATATGGATTAGTTTTACAATCTCTTTATGAACTTGTTGAAGAGTCAAAGTTTCATTTGCATAGCTGTCAATGGAGAGTACACAAAGTTCTCAGATTTCATCAAAAATATCTTCATTTGTGTTCCAATGATGAAGGCAAATCTTATGGGTTTGGAATAAAATGAGGGCGGGTAATTAATGACAGAATTTTCATTTATGGGTGAACTGTCCCTTTAAGATTTTTTTTTTTTTTTGGCAGTGTAAGCAAACCTGGGTCTTGTTATAGCTACACAGTTGTTGACCTCTGACATGGATTCTTCACTTGGTATTAAGACGTTTTTGCTGCAATTTGTATGTATCCAAACGTACTCATAAACATGAAAATAATGGGTAACGTTGATGCAGTGGATTTACATGAAGCATCTTAAGGCTTTGGACTCTCAGCGCCAGCTTGAATGTTGTGACCTGTAACTGTTTTTGTCAGTGAACATGAATCTCTTGTGCCGTAGTGTGTGTGGCCTCTGTAGCAATATGGCAAACAGTCTCAACTCTTCTGTTCCTTCACCGACCCTGTGAGCACAAACTTTCCAATTGCTCATCCCTCTGCTAGCGCCATTTAACATCAGCGCCCAGGTTTCACCTTGTACTCATTTGTGCACTGCTGGGAGTCAAGGAAAGCTGCAATCTCCTACAAATGCTCCCTTTTGGAATTGCATAGCAGTGGCATCTAGCCAATGATAGATATGCATAATATTTCATGGGGAGACCCAGCAAATAGAATACCCTGCTGTGCTAAAGAAAACAATGTGTTTCTAAGCACCGAGATATAATCCATCACTGTGCCGTCAGAGAAGAGGAGGCGAGGGGGGGAAAAAACACCTACCTGTTTTTCACATCAGAGGAGAAAGAAAAATGACAGGGCCTCACTTCCAGAAATGTCTCTGTGCATTCATGCGTGATCCAAAAGGTCTTCTCAGACCCTAATAAAAGGATTGCTCTGCCTTCAGTATTGAAACGCGAGCTAATTCCAGCCATGGCATCGTTTCAATCAGTCATCGTCCCCTCAAGTGAGAAGGCCAACATTTTGTGGGATTAATTGCGCCCTAATCCAGGGATAAAGGAAGTCACGCTTGGTCTTCATAAGGTTTTACTGCTGTAAAGACTTTGCTTCATGCTCTTATTGGTTTGAAGAGGCTTGGACGCAGTAAACCTGAACATGGGAGTGATGTGGGTGTCAGAATGTAATACATGCTGTAAATTAGATCCTTCATTTCATTCCTGTTTTACTCTTGAGTACTGTCAGACAAAAAAATGCACCAAAACATGCAAGAAATGACATCAGCTCTGTCATTCACTGCTCAGTGAGGTGCTTCATTGTATGGCCCATCGGCTTTTCAGCCCCATATCTTTCCGAGTTGCCCTTGAGTGCCATTAAAAGCTCTGGCGTGGAGAGCAGCAGTACTGGGGGCCAGGGGAGCAGAGCACGGGCCTGCCAGCAGCTCTGGCCCATGGCCGAATCTCCGACAGAGGCCTGATGGATGTGGTTGAAGGACTGAGGCATGAGTGGGGGTTTGCTGGCCCTGCTGGGGGATAGACAGGTGTTTTGTGAGGACGAGGCCGGGCCGTTGGATCCCTGGATCTACGACAGGCTTTCGTCTCTGTCTCCCAGCCCTGGAAGGAAACCATTCATTTTCTGGCCAGGGACAGCCAGAAGACCTCTCGTTCACACAGGCGCAGTCTGATACCTACATTATGCAAAGTGACTCTCGCACCACTTCGACCTAAGGGAATGGCAAATGACATCAAAGTCATTACTAATGATAACAAATCTATTAATGTTGAATGATAGCCTCATTAAATGGTTCAAATATAAGTCCAAGCTTATGTGTTAATGATATGTTAATGATTCTGCCAATTATTAGAGCTTAATGGCACCTGCGGAAATAACATTACCGACTGGAATCAAACTTCCAGTGTGGTTCTCTGGCACAGTGTGAGACCTCTGCCATGTGATGAAAGCACTCAAGACCAAGCCCTAGAATGTCAGGGGACTCATTACCTGTTAACGTTGAAGGAGGAGATGTTATCACACTTACTGCATGTTCGCAGGAAATTGCTCGGATTATATCCTATGGGGAGCATTGCTTTGCTTTTCTGTGCTGAAATCTCTTTCAACAGAACCAGTTTCTTCTTTGCTTTCTAATTGATTATTAAGCTTGCCAGTTCATTCCATGGAAATCTGTTGCAATGTCTAACTCCTCTTCAAAATGTACTCTCTCTGAATTCTGTGATAAAGATCTACAACGGATTACTTTTCAACTGACAAAAAGTGCTAAAGGATTAGTTCACCCAAATATGGAAATTTGGTCATGATTTACTCACACACATGACATTCCATGCGTTGTATTCTTTCTTCCGTGAAACACTTAAGATGTTAGACAGAATGTTGGGGCTTCTGTTTCCCATGCTACAAAACAAAGCACTACATACATGTCATAAAAGTATTTAATACAACTGGTTAGCTGTATTGTAAGTGTTCTGAAGCCATTCGTTACATGTGAGGATTTGACAAATGTGGCAAACGGTCACATTAGTTAAGCCCGAAGTATACTTCGGCTGTCCACGTTCTACGACGATCCGCACACTGTTCATGTGATGCAATTTTCATCATCGGGAGACATCCGCACACACTGTCCGTGCAGCCCAATTTTTGTGTACAACAGCGCATGTGCGAGTGACTTGAAAATATTGTTCACTAGATAGTGTGCATGTGTCGAATGGGTCTTTCCCTGCTCACGGCCAAAGGAGTATTCTTTGAAAGGGTTGCACGCTCAGTCTTGCGCAAGACGGAGTGGAACAATAAAATTAAGTATACCTGGGGCTTTAGCGAAATCTCTCACAATTAGCCATGTGGCAATCTGGAGCCAATGGGGCTTGGTGTTGATGACTAGTTGCAATACTGGTTCCAAAATTGCAAAACATTTTGTGTCCTTTTTGGCAATGTGAATCAGCCTTTCCTTTATTTATTACGGTATGAGGTTGAGTAAGTAGATAACATTTTAATTTTCAAGTTGCATTAGAAGCCTTAATCCATGCAGATGTTAATCATCATCCATTTAGATCTTCTCAGACATATTCTAACCGCTGCTGGGAATATCTCCTTGGTTCAGCTGTTGTGACCCCTGTGGAGCCTTTTGGGAAGGCTGGGGCAGGGGTCAGGCCTACAGAAGGTCACTGGAGGTGTACTGGTCTCTCTCTCACCCCGTCATCAGAACTCCACCTGTCAACTACACAACCATGGCAAAGCACACATAACATCAGCTTGTACATTCCAGACCTCCTCTCTCTCCAACCCTGCTGACCTTGTTTGAGATAGACCCTCTAAAAGCATGCGGCCGTGACACATCAGAGAGCACAGCGTATGGATGTATGGAGAGCATTCAGGGATAGGTAAGCATAATGGCAGACGAGACTCAATGCTCTGGGACTGCTCTGATTCTAGCGAGCTTTAAAAAAAAAAGAAGCAGATTTGACAGTGACGGTTCCAACAGTACGAAGAATATGGAAATCACAGTATCCCCAGAGATCACATTGAGACATGTCAGAATGAGCTATTATTCTCAGTATTGGACGTTTTGCACCACCAATCCCCAATGCAATGACATAAACCTCGAGGGGGCATCTACAAAACTAAACAGAGATTCAAACTGACAGGAAGTTTTGAAGTTTAGGAGGATGGAAATGACAAAGAACCTTCCATACTGATGGTGGAACGCCGGCTGCTTCCTCCATAAGGTGGTATGTGGACTCTCTCTAGACCGGTGCCAGCTGTGTGATCATACACTGATGTCTTGGCAGAAGGGGCTTCCACATTTCCCTCTTCAACCCCCCTACCCAATCCCCACATAACCCCCTCTTGTCCAGAACCACAGAGAAATCACTCCAAATGTGCCATGACAATCTGACAGGACAAGCATTGCGGGTCCGTTCCATCTGCTTCCAATTTAATTTTGTGGAGGGGGAAGCTGTTAGATGAACAGGGAGCTTTAGTGGGTGTCAGGCCTGTTAGATGAAAGTTGGATGGGTTATTTTCAAATGGGCCGCCTCACCATCTCCACAAGTGTGTCGGCACTTGCCCGAATCTTAGAACTCACCGCTATGATCATTCCATGATCAAAGACCTGCAGCCATGAAGCAGACAATGGCTGAGCTCATTTAGACCATTATATGAAAAGACTGCATCAGGCTGGATTGGTTGATGGTTCGGAGCTAGTGACGGTAAATGGGGTAAGAGGTAACATCTTATTGTAGTTTACTCTCGTCAGAGGATGGGAAAAAGAGAACCATTACTAATTTAGGTCTGCAAAAAGCAATTTTCCTAATTATGTGATGAAGGAAGTCAAAGGTCTGGAGAATGTCAGACTGCTAGCAGTCAGAAAACCATTTAAAATGGTTTTGAGTTGGCAAGTGGTCTCCCTTTCCCAGCTAAATAAGTCACACTTTACTTTATTAAGCAAGGTGTTTTAAAGTTACAGTAATAGCTGCATATGATGACATTTCAATGCTATTCTCTAAAAGAATAATGCAAAGCAAATAACAGCTGCAAACATGGGCAAAAAAATTGTGATGAACAATTTACACACCGCAATTGCCCATCTTGTTGGTTTTGCCAGACTCCGCTGATAGACTACTGCAATTTGGCATACCTTACTGGGACTCTTTACCATTATTTGATAAATTACAGTTGCCACAATCAACAATAAGCCTATTTTACATGTTTGTGATGTAAGAAATGACAATGACTTTAAGGCCACATCTACATTAATCCAGATACATTTGAAAATGGCGTTTTTGTTTCAAAACCTCTCCGTCCACACTAGTGTTTTTCTAAAGTTTATAGTCCACTGAAACATCAGAGAACTTACTGCTAGGGTTGCCACCCGTCCCTTAAAATACGGAATCATCCCGTATTTACAAGTAAGATGATGCGCCCCGTATCAAATCAATAAGGGACGCGATTTGTCCCGTATTTTACATTAGGCCCACATATAGTTGAATACAAACATAAGGATTTTGCAGTATGGATAATACTAATAGCAAATATAAAGAAATCAATTTCGTAGTAGAGAAGCTCATTGCGTGATTGCATTTTAGCGTCTTTGTTTCCATAGCGACTGAGTCTCATGAACATGCACGTTTTTTAACCCCTTGTGCGCTGTTCGGGTCTTTGACCCCAAATGATGTTTGCTGAAATAAATAAAAAATTATCTTTGTACAAATGGCGTGAGACTTTGCACGGTTGACAACACTTTCTAGATCTACAATTTTTTTTTTTAAATACATTTGAATAATATCCGTTTTTATGTTAGTGTGGGGGGGAAAAAGTCACACTTGTGTTGTTTCAACAAAATGTAATTTTGAAACAACATAATAGTATTTCTGTTTTTAGGATTTATAGTTTTAGGAGGATTTATTATATATTTTTTTAATTTAGGCTATATAAATAAATATTTTTTATACAAAAACAGTTTAAAAAAAAAACTTATTTTTGCCACACTGAAGGTGGCAACCCTACTTACTGTGCATACGTAAACCCTCATAAAAGCTCACTGAAATGATACAGACGGAACAATACATAATAAAGTTATCACAAAATTCTTCTGGCAGGATCATTTTATTTTTTAACAAAATATCTCACCATTCACTGATGCGTCCAGGTTACACTCACTCACCATTATATGTTTGGTCTGAAACGCAACTGCTCTCATGTTTTGTTGCAGAACAGCAAACGCGAGTAGGCTCATCTTAGCAGGACTGTGATATGAAGAGTGTGCAAAGTAACATATTTTAGCAATTGTGTGAAAGTGAATAGCACATAACAGGCACAATACCAGATATAAACATGAATATCTATTGGTCCAATATGCGTCACATGACTAAACATGCGTCATCATTTTCAAATGCCTCCGTTTTCACAGTCCACACTACAACACGAAAATGTCTCAGTGTGGACGAAATGTGAAAATTAAGCCCTAAATGTGCATGGAACATCACTATATCAGTGTAGTGTCTTCACTATAAAAAAAAAAAAGTCCCTTCATGGGTACAAGTTGTTGCTGGGCCGTTACCTCCACGGCACATTCGCTGTTTCCTTTCACATCAATCTGAAGCGTATTTGTACCTTATTTATTTCTAAATGGTACATATTTGTGCCTTAAGGTGTACTACTAATGCTTCTAGAAAAACATAATTTTATGAGCTGAATTACTCACGCAACTGTTAATTTGCCCCCTGATGTTCGTCTCCTATCTGCTCAGTGAGCATCCCAGGAAATTGCTTCAACCTCTTTTAGAAGAGCAGGAATGTATCTACCCAATACAGATGGTATGAGTGGGGGTGGGGGAAGTCTCAAAGAACCTTGCGCCAGTCTCTCGCACCATCCATCACCCTCTCCCTATTTTTCTTCCAGCTTTCCGTCTGTCTCAGTCCAGCTTTATACGCTTTTCTCCAGGCGTGATTGGTGAAGGAAACGTTTGAGATACCTCCGGAAGAAATTAGCCCATGTCGGTTTTCATGAGCTGTGGAACTGGCAGATGCCACGGAGAAGAAAGAGTTTGTCGAATTCTCCGGCTCTTACTCTAGCTTCCTCCTCCAGTCCTCAAGCACGTCCATTTAAATCAAGGGTTATCGGGTCAATAAAATCCCTGACCTTGCCCAATCATAAAACAGTCACAGCAGCAGAACGGCGATTGGTCAAGTTCATAACTCGATTTGTGGCATATTGAGCGAGAACAATAAAAATCAAGATATGTAATATATGGGAAAATAAAATCAAATGTTCGGATATAATTCTAGAAAATCCAAATGTAAAACCGGTTTTAATGGCCTCAGTTTTTAGATTTGAATAATTATCAACTACTTTTTTTTGCCTTCTAGATAATTAACACATTTTCCAAGATGACCACAAAAGTTTTGTGGACTATGCTTTGAGAAGGAAAAGCAATACACTTTGGTGCTTTTCTGTGACACTACACTCGGTCTTGGAAGTGGCCATATGGTTGTAATGTAAGCCTGAGTAAATGGGGACTTAGCTAGTCCAAGTCTCAGCTACTCGAATGACTTGTTCAACTTATTCAATTTGTGGAGGTCAAAAGTTGATAGCACTGTTTCTCCTTTCTAATGGGAGATTTCTTCTTAGCTTTGAATAGGCTTAACTTCATATCGCTGGCTCATTAAACAGATCCTAGCTAATCAAATAAGCCACCACTTAGCGGAAACACAAAAACAGAGAATTTGGCGACGACATAGCTTGGCATTAGAGAGCTCAATTTGACGCTTTAATGACAAAATTTTATGAGCAGCCGTCCCGAGTGCCAAAAGATGTCTATAATTAGACCTACTCACAGTTTCTAATTACTCTTAGAGGTCTCAAAGTCATCACAACAAATATGTGAACATGCTACATCAGTGCTGCTATAGAGCTGGTAAGTCCCGCCCCCTCCGTAAAACCCCGCTGGACCTCAAAGTTGAAAAACCGTCAATGCAAGTGAATGGGAGAAAATAATTATTTTCTGGTCCCGTTTGAATTGTGCCATGAATGTGAACATATGTTGCCTGTGAATTTTTTATATAATCTTTCATGTTACAAGTTTGACAGTATATGGTATGATTCGTCGGCTAGCAGTTGTGGAAAAGACATAACGAGAAAGACTACATGTCGCCTATGTGACGTCACCGCATAAAGTTGACTTACCCGTGGTTTTCGCCAACCTCAACGATTTTGTCCTCTCCCTGAAAGAAGGCGGTGAAGTGCACCAAAGACACAGCCATGTCTAGCGGGATCCGTGAGCTAGAGCCGTGAGCTAGTGGTGTTGACGTTTCAAACGCGTCGAAAGCAGCGAAGAGTTGTAGTCCACAAAGTGCTCTCACACAAAGTCTACCCGTATCAAACTTCTACCCGCTAAATTGTAGCATTCTTCACACGAAAGATTATATAAAAAATTCACAGACAACATATGTTCACATTCATGGCACAATTCAAACGGGACCAGAAAATAATGATTGTCTCCCATTCACTTGCATTGACGCTTTTTCAACTTTGAGGTCCAGCGGGGTTTTACAGAGGGGGCGGGACTTACCAGCTCTATAAAGGGCTTGTTACGTTCATCCTTTTTGTGCCTGTTTAAAGGCATCTTTAATAACAAATTACAAGTGCAACAAATACATGACACATGATTAACTAGACTTGTTTTAATACCGTAATCTATTTTTGGAGTATATTTACCATCCTTAATAATGTCCTAAAAATGACCTTGTTGATGAAGTGCATGTCAAGAGAATGCTCTTGGAAGCAAGTGATGGTGATGGTTCATGCCCAGCATCTCAGCATCCATATGCCCTTCTGGAAGTCTGGCTGTCCAGGCAGATGGTATGGACCAGGAATTCGTTTTTGGTGTTTAATTACGCTCATAATCAGGGGAAATAAAGATCAATTAAAACAAAAGAGAAATTAATGAAACGAGAGAGCCATAAGCATTGCACAGTTGTCTGGGCAGTCTTGAAATTTTACAGCACAGCATGCCGTTCCAGCGCTGGTGTAAATTCACATTCTCTGCAGGGATGAGCTCCAAACGTTGTTAAACTTACTTTGGAAAGCCTAATGCACGGATCTTATGTTTCTTAATGTCCCTCTGTGGTGAAAATCAAGCTTTTAAATGTTGTTTATGTCTATGTGGTGTTTTTAATATGCTTTAAGACAAACCATGTACAAATGCAAAAGTCAACACCATTGATAGTATCCAACACCAAGGAGTATTTTCTCCTTAAAACGGCAGTGAATGGTTTAAAAAACACAGTTTGAAATCGCTGGTGTCTCTGACGTCACAAACTACCTCGTAACCAATCATGTCAACGTGTGATCGTCAACGAGTGGATCTCTGAGCTGGTGTGAGTGAGTGGAGGCGGGGGACATTTGCATAATCACAGAACCACCTATACTAAATGAGGCAAGGGGATAGAGTTACATTCAAGCTATTTTATAGCATAATGATTTTTTCTTTTGTGAAACGTTTTTTCTTTTGTGATTAAAGATGAGTTTTAAGAAATAACATTATTGACTACAGGGGGACTTTAAGTTTCTAAACTTGTATATTTATTGAATTAGTTTTACATTAATTTAAGACATATCCAACTGTGTTTTCAATAACATCAGACAATGCATTGCAGTGCTTACCAAATTGATCTGAGCTGTGTAGTTGCAAATGGTCTGCTCTTACCCAGTGGATCATGCAATTATTATAATTTTTTGGCTCTTTTAGCATTTTTAGATTCTATACCAGATCATAACAAAATAATACTGTCTGTAAGACAACACGTAAGGGATAATATAAATCCAGCCGGTTGTTATCGCAGAATATACCCCGAAAGTGTGGTCAGGACCTGTGTAATTCCATGCTGCATATTTGGAAATACAAATATTACCTTCATTATGACCTCTGGTGTTGTTGTTTTTATGCAGTTACACTACATGTTTTGATTTGGTGTTTAGCCAGCCTTACATGTTTCAACAGACTTTTTAAATTCAAATCCCAGTGATATAATCAGCAAACAAGGAAGTCTGTCAAGTGATGTATGATACATGCTCTAAAGGAGTGCTTGCAGAATGACATCAATCCAATGAGTAATTCTATGGAAAAAGAGAGGGAAGACAGTGAATAGTTTTTAAAGGTAATGTGTGTGTGATTTGTGTGCCATTAGCAGCAGTAACCAATATCACAAAACCTGTAACTGTTTTCAAACAAGTTTCTTTGTCACATCAAGACAATATCAGTAAATGCATAATACTTACAATAATCAAACAAAAAGTCAAATGAAACATGCAGTACAAGCTCCTAAATCTAGGAGCTGTTCTGTTCATTGACGCTTGTCTTTTGGATGCCTGGCACGGGTTCAGCTGCCCTCTACCAAGCTGTGTTTGTCATACGGTAGGGCAGTGCCCACCACCTGAGCCAGAGAGACTGTCAGAGGGTTGGGAGCGCTTGGGCACTGGCACACAGATGCCACCACACCGACTGTTACCTTGTCAGTTATAAATAGACCATGAGCCATGCTGTGCCAACCCTCAGCTATCTGAGCAGCGGACTCTAGAATCAAGAGAAGAAATCCGATTGAGGAGTTTTATTGCTTAATGCAAATCACAAGAAACACCCTTTGACTTTAACCAAAGCGGAATAAATCTAATCAGATGGTTTCAAGTATATTCCAGCATTGTAGGAGTGAGGGCAAGAAAAGAACATACTCGATTATAAAAGTAAATTCCATATGCTTGGCAGGCCATTTTTTAATTACATTAGCATAATTCCACCTTTACTAGGCTAATGCAATTTTCACAGTGAACATTTAAAAGGCTTACAGATAACCACAGATCATTAAACAGCGGAAGTGTTGAAGCCGCACATGGAGTTTTATTGTGCGGCTGTATTGGCTGTGATAAACTGAAGAAAGAATTAAAGGAATGGTTCACCCAAGAAATTAAATTCTGTCATTATTTACTCACCCTCATGCCAACTGCCATGCTGCTATTTTTTCCATGGAACACAAAAGGAGGATCTTTGAATGAATGAACAGTTATTCGTCAAGATTCATTACGTTTAGTCACATGACTTGTGAGGGCTTAGGGCCGGTTCACACAGAATGCGTTTTTGCTGAACGTGAGGCGCAGTTCAGTAGAGTGAAAAAAAGATCTAGAGACGCGTTCTTTAAAAAATGTAACTTCTTTTATCTAGTTGCTCCAAAAGACTCGAGATGCGAGCACACCGGTTGAAGATGTCGTTCTAGAGCGTGTTTACATTGAAAAATAATGGAAAAGTAGCACAGTGGAATGGAAAATTGTGTTATGTTTAAAAGGCCCCTATAGTTGTTTGGCTAACACCTGTTAGCATGCATCGTTTTTAAATCTGACACTGGAATTAATACGATTAATAAGAAGTTTTGACAGACAGGAAGATAAGGGAACGACTATTTATTTTCCTGTTCCTTATACAAAGCCACCAGCTTTGGAGCTTTGTCATTGATTATCATCTGTTTATCAAAATTGCAATAAACTCTTACTTTAAGAATTATAATACGACGTCAAAATGTAGCAATTATGTGATTAGCTCTAGTCATTTACTTCTGGAGATGGATGTGTTTTAGCCCTGGGAGAATGTGTGGGTTGAGTACTGTGGACATGCGCTCACTAACGTCAAGCTAAGTATGCAGTGATGAATGATTCAATGATATTGTCTCAGACAACAGACTGCTAATCGTTCAGATGTTCTCCATGGCTACCCAATTTCAAACATTTAAACAAAGCAACGGCAATAGAACTATTTTCTTTTCACAATCCTTCGCTCCTGATCTCAGTCACCTTGTCCATAATAAACACTGGAAATGCAGTACGTCAACCCTCCGAAATCCCGCGGACTTGGCTCGTCTTTACATACTGTCTGTTTTACTAAATAAAGCTTACAGCTGTAGTCCCGCTCCTCCCTCGGCGGTATAAAAGTGGGTTTACATTATGGCTTTCGGCCTCTTCTGATGTGCCTCGGAGGACTCGCTTGCACCGCACTAAAACTCTGCACACACTGTCAGGCCTATCCACTGCTCCGTCTAAATAATTCATTCATGCATCACTGCTCCTCAGACACTGTTTTTCAAATGCTGTAATGAGAAAAGCTGTAAAAGGGTTGATGGTGAAAAAAGGCGGATCAAGAAGCTGAAAGACAAGCTGGCCCACGCAGTCTTTCCCATAGACTGAAGTGCTAAAAAAACAAGCGACTTCAAAAGGCCGACCTGCATTCCTCTGCGCAATTAGATATTTCTAATGTTACTTGTAAGGTGCGATGTTCAGTCGACCTTGCTGCGGCGAACAAAAGACAAAGCAGAGGGGGACAAGAACGCTCTCCTTGATTGTCGATGTTTTAAAGGTGAAAACATGAGGCTGTGCGGGGATAAATTATTTGGATGGAAGGAGCTGGCATGAGTTCAGAGGGCTTTTTTAAAGTAAACCAGATTGATTCTGGAGAACTGCGATTGGTTTATTTTCCTAGTCCCCGTGGTCTTTACATTAGGCCCACTTGTAATTGTCCTTGTGTTTCAGCTAATCCTCTATTTCCAGGGAGGAGATTGGGAAAGAATTTCTTAACTGACAAAAAAAAAATCTATGCTTCTTTTTTGATAAGGATTAATCTTATTCATGACTTTTGCAGTTCAGGAATATAAATGCAACAATGAACAAACTTTGCAAGACAGCAGTATTTTTCTTTCTTTCTTGTTTTTAATAATATACATCTTATATATATCCTTATATATCTTTATATCCTAATATATATATATATAATATATCTTTCAAATATCCTTATATAATATACATTTATTTGAGAAATAAAATAGTATGTGATATTTTTTTATAATGTGTTGGAAATAACATTTATTTTTTCCTTCTTTTAAAGTTACACTAACTTTTTTTGTTCGGAATTAACAACATTTTTTAAAGTCAATACATCATCGATCCTTCTTCCAAAATAATAATAAGCCTGTAATAAGTGTTTATATTTCAGATCTGTTGGGATGCTTTTCATGAAAAATTGCGTACATGAGTGTCTGTTCATATCTGTAAATAAAGAAAAGTGACGCATGTCTGGTGAGGGATTGGCATAGGTTAGTCGTCACAAAAGGTTAAGAAAGGTTAACATGGAGCAGCTAAATCTCCAACCTCCATGAATAACCCATTTTAAAGAAACGCTGAACAGAGGAGAGTCTGCTGGCAAAAAGAGAACGTGAAAGAGCTTGTAATAAAACAAGAATCAACATTGGCTTGTTTTCGGAGATGGCGAGAACTGAGGGATTTGAAATGTTGGAAAGGCGTCACACAAATTTTATTTCAAGGAATTACCGTGTCTGTCAATGAGTAAAGCTACAGTAACATCTTCAGCTAGTCAGCTTGAGATACTTTCCATCTAAACTGGTTTTCTCTCTTAAGCCTTGCAGTGAATGTATTATAAGCAGTAGGATAATAATATTGATCCGCACAATCAAGCAGAGCCGAGGCACAGCCGTTCCGCTAAATGCATGCAGTTTTGATTTGTATCTGCTAGACTAGAGGATCAAAAGTTCCAAAGTGTACCTTTAGAGCATAAACTATGTTTTGTTAGATGTATGCCTTAAATATTTAAAAAGAGTGTTCACTAGATAAAAAAGCAACTTAATTTAAAATGTTATTATCCCATGCAATTTTGCTTCTCAAGTAAATGTATCTAGTTTAAAACACCTCATGCAGTCGGTTGACAATAAGGTAATAAAAAAAAATAATCCTTTAGTTTATGTAAGAAACATGAACCATGATTTGCTACTTGCTAATCAGTGGCATGTGGGAGGGACCTTCTCATTATCAGGAGCATTTGATTGGACAAAAACTTTTGTAGTGCGGGATTAGGCATAAATATTTGTTTGTGATTTCAAAAAAAAAAAAAAAAAAATGGAATGAAAGCTACAAAACTTTTTTCGAGAGGTGTTTAAAGTTTTTTACTAAAAAAACATGACAAAAGTCTGATTTAAAAAAAAAAATCCAGTAAAATTATTGGTTTCAAATTATAGTGTAGTATAAAAGAAAAGAATGTTCAAAACCGTGAATGGTGTGAGTATTTCTAATTCGAGCGAGGCATGCTTTGAAATGAAGCCAAGGGGAAAGGCACTAGAATGTCACAAAACTTTAAAGATCGACTATCTTTGGTTTCCTTTGTTCATCTCATCTCGCTTAGCAAACGCCTGAACATGAAACTTAATGAGCCATAGGAGCAGGTCTGTCACATAGAGAGCCAAACCTTTGATGACAATTGCTGTAGACATGATGTAATAAGCGTATTAGAAGGACGGTTTTTATATAATAGATGGTATAAGGCTTTCGACTGCGAAACACTTGGCGTTGCATGAAAGGACCCCAGCAATTAACACATTTGTTGAACTTCCCATGCTGATGCAATGTAACAGCATACGGGCTTTAGAATATTGTGTTGCCAATGACCCCGCTAGATTTCCATGGTGTCTACTTAATGTGTGTAATTGACTCTTATTAAAATTTCATTACTGGCACATAAGCTCTGCAAATGCCAGTTTGGACACATAATGGTACAGTATAATAATAACTTCTTTTAAAGTTTGCGTTCTCTCACTTGCACACTGTGCTCTTCCTCATTTACCCAATGACATTCTTCAGAGGGGGATGTTGGAGAGCATTTATTGCCACTGACTGTTAGATTGTAATCTATGTCAGATGTCTGGACTGCTTTTGTGTTGTAAGTAATATGTGTGATCATCAGCGTGCCAGAAGGTTCCAATCTGTACTGTGCCTCATGGGAAGAGGCTGGAGTAGTCGAACCCTCACATCTCCAGCCTCAGTCTGGGGTAACAGCGCCTTTAAAGAGCTCTCCAACTGTCCTTAAGCTAACGGCCTTTAGATTGGTTCAAGCTCTGCGCCCAGGCAATTGCATCATTACAGACTGCGTTTGGTTTGGCTGAGGGAGAATGCATGTTAAGATTTAGCTGGGCATGTGCAGCACACTCCCTGTACTATGCTAAACTATTCTTCTCCACTTTTTAAATTAGTGTCTTATGCTGCATATTTAGATCCAAATCACAATAAAAATATTGTAATAAAGTAATATTGAGAAATTGAGGCAGATTTACTAAACAGGGCAAACTAGCGTAATATCGCAATTCCAAAACAGCGCCGATGGGAGTGGAAAGTTCTGCACGTGATCTACAGACGCAGTCAGATAATTTCCATAATGACTAACGCAATCTACCAGGTAGCGTCTGGTTTAAAGGAGAACTCCGGTCAATTTTAACATTGAGATCAATTTTTAGACAATTTGGAGTGCTGTCAATACAGAGAACAACGACAAAAATTATTGACTTAATCAATAATTTTACTTAATCAGACTATTGACTTGAATGGGGCAAGTTTTAAACCTGCTTTTATCCTCTTAACATCCTTGATGTGTCATTACAAGTGCCCAGCCATGTTGAGTGATTCCTTCAGAGTGAAAACGGTGAATCTGACTGCATTAGATGGGAAAGATATTAATAAAAATGATGTTAATTCAACAAGCGCACATACCTGTATTTACTTCCTGTTTTCGGTCGAAGTCCGAAGTTCACGTGCGTGATCATGGGTAACTAAGATTATTTTTTTTACAAATATCCATCAGAGCTGATATTCTCAAAACACCACACAGCACCGTCTTTGGCTGACAGCTGACAGTCTGAGCCTCCACTGTTGCTTAGTTACCTATGATCACGCGCGTGAACTCGACAGTCGACTACTGTGGATTGCAATAAGGTCAGCCGCAAAAAACAACCGTGTCTGCGCCTTTTCAGCGCCAATTTTTCACTGCGTGTCTTTAGTAAATCCTGACGTAAACCCAACGCTCAAAATACTTAGTTGGTTTGAGTAGAACTAACTTAAATTAAACTAGTTAGTTCAGTCAAATTAACTTTTATGAGTATTTAGCACTTTCTTTTTCTTTCAAGTTCACAGAACTGATATATTTTAAGTAAACTGAGCTGTTTCATTGTTTTGAGTTTTATTAAATGATTTCTTTTCATTTAGACAAACTTAATTTTAACTGAAATGGCTGGGATGTCTATTTCCCAGCATGCTTTGCCGATGGCACTTGAAAGGGAGAGTAAATGCTAAAATTAAGTGTAATATAATCTTTTTTTTTTTGTGCCAGACGAATGTTAAGTGGGAGATTTAGTAGTGATTCATGTTTTATTATGCTAATTTAGAAGAATTTCTGTTAATGTTGGTTTTAGGATAGTTACGATCATGGTGACAAGTGGTGCATGCAGCTTGATTCGAGAGCAAACAATACCTTTAAATTGTTGCGCTCATACAGCAAGTGCTTCTGTATAGCATACTATTGCTAATATGCTAGTAAATTAGTGCGTTTGCGGATTAGCTTGTTAAAGCTAACTAAGTTTATACTAATAAAAGTGTTCACATTGAGATTACATGAAAGCTTTAAGTTAATTGTGTGAATTAATGTACTCATACTTTTTAATTGTTCTTAACTTGAAATGTTTAAGTACAAAATAAAAATCTGCTAGTTCTGCTTACTTAAACTTTGAATTTCAACCAACTTATTTCATGCCAACTTATTCAGGTTTACAGTGTAGTTTTTAAACACCAAAAGAGGGTTTGCACTGGTACAAGCTGTTAGTAAATCTGGCCCATTGAGTATATAGTGAGATATTTTTTTACAATTTAAAAGAACGTACTTTAAAAAATGCAGTTCATTCATGGCAAAGCTGAATTTTCATCATCATTAGGCCTACTCCAGTTTTCAGTGTCACATGATCCTTCAGAAATCATTCGAATATGCTGATTTGCTGCTCAAGAAACATTTCTTATTATTATCATTGTTAAACTGAAAACAGTTGTGCTGCTTAATATTTTTATGGAAACTATGACGGTGTCAGGATTCTTTAATATAGAGGGTCTAAAGAACAGCATTTATTTGAAATAGTTATTTTTTTTAACGATGTAAAGTTCTTTATTAAATGCATATTGAATGCAGCTTTGTACAGTATGACATAGAGCCAGAGACATTTCGGATGGTTGAAATTAGCATCTCTGCGCTATAACACACAGAGCTAATCCCTCTGGGAGTGTGGGCGTCAAGAGACACAGACAAGAGCGCACACACAGCAACAGAGAGGATTACGCATGTTAACGCTCATTACGTGCTGTTTTTGCCGGGTTTTAGCATATGAACAAGGAGATGAGAAACCTGGTGAGGTCATTTCAATCACCCCAGGGTTTGCAATACAGTCTTTTCTTTAATCTTTCAAATAGTTTTAACCCTTAATAGCTGTAAGCATTTCCAGGCATTTTGCTTCCTCCATTGTAACCTAGCGCCCTCTCTTCACATTATAAAGACTTGTTCAAATCATGTTCCAATGTCAGCAAATCTGAACACACAAATTTATTGATAGGCAGAGAGCGTTTCTGATTGGGTTGTTTTGTGTGCTGTTACCCTGACTCCTTTTTTAATGCTGTTTACAAAGCCTGTTTACAGGCTGTTACATATTGCCTTCAAGTCATGTCAGATCATTGAGCACACATGGCACAACAATGTCAAATGACCAGTGGGAAAACTGTGCATTTTCTCCCTGACTTGGTTGCGGAAATAATAATTATAATAATTTTGGATGCAAATTTAGTATTCATTATACATAATCATTTGCAATAAAGCTCATCAGAAAATAATATATATATTTATGACGTGACCAAAACTTCACAGAATTCTCTGTGGCAGCAAAAATAATTATAAAATACTTGGACTAAGAATAAATTACACAGGTTATGCATATAAATCACACAGGTAATGTTCCTGTCTTTGTAAGACTGTATAGAAGAGTGAAACATACAGGCCAGCTTCTAATGTCACATTATTTTTAACTATATAGTAGGATATATAAACAGTATGTGAAAAAGTAGTGTTTCCGAATGAACAGTATTCATAAAACACCAGGCAAAAAATTATCCAGATGACTTTAGTGAGAGTGCGCATCGGATGGACACTACTATCCCATGAGGCCATGGGAGAGGATTTGAAGAGCCTGGGTTAGGAACCTGGGTGTGCTCTTTTATACCAAACTTTCATTTGAAAGCCAAATTTCTAGATTCTGTAAAACCGCATTTCTTCATCTTAAAAATATATCTAGATTACGACATATGCTCTCAAATTACCAAAACGGAATGAATGTCAACCGAGACCGTGTCTACTAAACAATCCCCTGTGAAGGCCTCGTCGACATGACAGTCATCGGCACAGATACAGAAACCAGACAGGTCCTCCACACAGACCCTACGGCCAGCTTCAGCTCGCCGGCGTGATGAATCGATCTTCAAGCTAAAGAAACTGGAGGAATATTTGAATGCTACCGATCCCAATCTGAATTCTGACTTGCCTGAATCATAATCATACACTTTTCATCCGTTGGCCAGAGAGAACTGGCCCCCCGACTGAGCCTGGCTTCTCCCAGTTTTTTTTTTTGTCTCTCTCTATTCTGTCACTGATGGAGTTTGGGTTCCTTGCCACTGTCGCCTCTGGCTTGCTTAGTTGGGACACTTAATTTTCAACAATATTATTGATCTGACTGTACTGACGCCGTTGTATGAGAAGTAACTAAGCTGAGCTGGACAATGACATCAGTTTTTGTAGAACATCTTTATAGATTTAATAATTGATGATCTTTACAACGAAACTGAATCGACGCTGAACTGACTTCAGTCGAACAACAGCTGACATCCATCATTTTTCCTGTTATCACTGTAAAGCTGCTTTGAAACTATTTGTATTATATAAAGCGCTATATAAATAAAGGTGATTTGACTTGACTATTGCTGTGATCTCATGTGAGTGACAGGTTGTCCCGCCCTCGCACCATTAAACATCATCAGAGAAGAGCAAGAGGGAGGGGAAGTTATTTTGATTTATATATATATATATATATATTTAGATTTCGAGTTCCCATAAGGACTTCAAGGCGTATAGCGGTTTCTCAACATACTAAGAGATCAGGGGCATTTCCTCTGAGGAGGCAAGGGTGGTAGTGCCTCCTCAAAAAATTGGATGAGAAAATAATTTGTATTACAAAAATAAAACTTACACAATGTGACATTAAAAAAATATATAAATCACAGTTTTTTTTACACTGTTCACTGTAACACTGTCCAACAACGACACCAACAGGTAAAGTTACAGCCCATTGAGTTTAACGGAGTTTAACATGATTGGTTTGTGCGTGTTCCGCATTCGTAAATTGGTCAATTTGGGGGGAAAAATTATGCCGTTAATGTGAAGACTAATTAAAAAGTATGTAAACAACTCGTTCACTTAGATATCAGGGTTAAGTGAACAATCAGTTTGGTGAAATTAAAGGGTCCATCTTCATGTCTGTGACCAGTGTTTATAGAGCCTGGTGATCCGAATATAAGATGACTATCAGCGGCTAAACATGAGTACACAAAAAAAAAAAAAATTACTGCCTTTAGTTTTTATCTTGAAATAAATGTAAAAATGCTAAACACTTAATGAGATGTCTACTTGGTTTTAATAAACAGAACATTTTTAATAGAATTGTATTTTTGTTTCTGACGTAATGCTTATTTGAATAGAGAAACTAAATGTTACAACATTAACAAAGCAAGTTAATGTTGTGAAAAAAAGCAAGATATCTGTCAGGTAGAGATGGACATTTTTGTATTGAATAGCAGCTTTAATCATGATGCTTCTGCTGCGACGTACGCTTGATTTTATTCTAGAGTAAAGCTCTCGCGTATGCACCTCGATCTTTGTCGCTCTCGTCCTGTTTGACCTAGTAAACAACAGTGGAGGAGGATTCATGTAAAAGGCTCACTAAATTTGCATGCTGCCCCATGTGTGTTTTCTGTATGGGGCTGTTTATTCACTGAAGGTCAGGCTTTTGTAAAGAAAAACTTCTTGCCCGATGAGATAAGAAAGCAAATTGCAGATCTATCATTTCTGAGCGTCTCTCTCGCTGTCTCTGTGCTCCTGTGCGCTGTCGACTAGCAGGGACTCTTGTGTGAAATCAGTGGAATAGCGGCTGGTTGACTTGATTTATGACTCACTCTGGGCTCGGCCTTATCAGGTGCACACAAGCCCCTCTTTCTGATGCAGCCTGTGTCTGAATGACAATAGAAGACCAGCAGCATTATACTCCAAATTTTGCCCTAGCTTTCTGGACACCACAGATTACATCTAGTTTATTGATTTACGGCGGCCATCTTGAGGCGCACACAGACAGAGTAGCTCTGTGCCATTGCAGCGATAGACTCGTTTTCAACTTGGCAAACAGCGTTTTTATGTGAACTTGCTCTTAACAATAAAGGGAACATTTGCAAGGGCATTCTCGCTACAGTTATAAGCTCTTGTAAAGAATGGCCGTGGGTGACTGTTTTCGAGACAGAAGGTTGGAAATTTGAGCGATAAAACGGCAGTCTCGGTACCATCCCGTGAGACGAAACGTTAATGTTTGATGATGGAAGGGGGAAAAGGGTGGGAAAAAAATAAAAGTGAAATCTGGGGCAAAGAGGTTTATTCTAAAAGCTCTGAAGGGGGAAGCAGCGCTCCACATTACTAAAGTGTTTCTTCCACTTTTTCCCTCTCTCTGTAATTGAATCATTGCCATCTGTATCTCTAGAGATGAGATATGTTATTTGGGAAAATTATTTAAATTTAAGAAATGTGTTAGCTAATGTAATTAAGTTGAAATTACCACAGCTGCACTTCGTTGTTGGAAGTGTAATTATGTAATCTAACACATTAAATGATGGAAATGAGCATCACTCTGGCGGACTTCGAACGCCTTTTGCACAAAGCTGAAGAGTGAATTTGTTTTTGTTCTGAAGATCGAATGGATATGACTGGAGCAATGTTGCTATTAGGAATTTACTGTAAAAACTACTTTTGCATGGCACTTGCTATCACGGGTTTGACCAAAAATTAGGAGGCAAAGTCGCTTATCTAGGTCTTTTTAGTAATACATTAATGTTCCAGTTCTGTTTGATTTTATTATATTTACTATATAAGAATATTTACCACATTCTTCAATGAGCAAACAATAGCTAGTAATATATTGTAATATATACATATTTAATCTAATTAATATATATTTGAATACTATAATATTTTTTTTGCTTTCATTATAATTTTATTTTATGTTTATATTATCGTTAAACATATGTAACTTTTTGTGGGGGGGTTTCGGTCTTCCTAAACATTTTTTTTTTCTTACCCTAATTCAATATAAGCCTGTTGTAATAAGTGTTTATATTTTATACCTAGCGGGATGGTTTCGCTGGAAATCGCATACACGTGACTCGTCATATTCGTAAATAGAAAAAAAAGTTGCTCCGGCTACTTTGTCTGGTGTGGGCGTAGCAGAGGTTAGTTGTCAGAACGAGCGAGAGAGGTTGACATGGAGAAGCTAAATCTTCAACCTTCGGGGAATCACCCGCTAGAGGGCCAAAAGTTACATAGTGTACCTTTAAATTACATATAGGGAAGTAAATATGTTACACAATTATTTGGTGAATTAGCCCCACTAGTCATCAAAGACCAATAAAGTTGATATGTTTATTTATATTTTTACATCTCTTAATAAAATAAATAATTGGCCAACAGTAATAAATAACTACAACAATAGATTTCATATTTTATTTAGCCTTTTTATGTGAATATAAACCAGAAGTTTGGCTATTTTTAACTTATTGTTCCTGACCATTGGTCAACAAATCCCCTGTAAACACTTCAAGTGTCATGAAGGTTGCAAGCGTAGAGCTACACCTTTAATTTGACTGAGCTTAGCTGGATCAATCACAGATCATCAGCAGTTCCTGATATTTCTACATTGCCCCATTTATGTGGATATGTAAACGATCATGATATCGATCATAATCACGATAGTTAAATTGACAGATTAATCAGCCAATCACAGTGATGTGGAGGCACTGTCACTGTCTTTGCCCGTTGCCACTGTCAAGTTCATGCCACATGGTAGCCTTTTGTTTTACAGTTTCCACAAAAATATTAAGCAGCAACTGATTTCAACATAGATACTAGGAAGAACATTTCACTGAGCACCAAATCAGCATATTAGAATGAATTCTGAAGGATCACGACTGGAATAAAGGCTGCTTTTTTTTCTTTTCTTTTTTGCCAACACATTAAAAAATATTACATTTTAAAATATATAAAAATAGAAAACAGATGAATAATAATAATATTGTAATAATATTTTACAAAAACTTAAAAAATGTTAAAGATTCCAAACTTTTGACGGCAGTGAGTCTTTAACCATCTTAAATGGCACTGAAGAGTGCCTTTATTTATTAATAAAGACAGGGAAAGAGCATGCAAGCTGTTCGCGGATCGCATCTCTCTCTCTCTGCAGGCATTGTTTGTTTGTGTAAGCACTGACACAGGCATCTTGCTACACTTCCTTCGGCATGCCATATTTGCAAACTCCCTGGCTCCCAGTTGCGTATGTCAAGTGTAACCCAATCTAATATGCCTGGCTGCCTGTGTTCAGATGGCCTGTTAGTGTGAGTGTGTGTGTGTGTGTGTGTGTGTGTGGGTGGGTGTGCGTCTGGGTGGCTGCCCGCTCTGCGCAGGCTGTGTGAAGGGCTGTCAGGGCTGGCTTCTCCTCCCAGCTCCCCCTTGGCTAAAGGAAATCACCCACACCTCTGCCACAAGTCCTGGACGCCGGCCGAGACACTGTCATGGATACGCACGTCAAATTGCCCTAGGATTAAACAACAACAACAACAACAACATATGGGCCGTATAACAGCTCCGAGAGGGAGTGGAGCTCCCCAGAGGGAAAGTGAATAACAGGAGACAAGTGACCGGTGCCTTGGCAGCCAGGGCCAGAGGAAGCTAGAAGAGAAAGCTCAATAGCGAGGGATTAGAGCGCAGCGGAGCAGGGATTAGCCACTGTGAATACAACAGAGGCTGCTGCGCTAATGTTCTCCTCCCGACACACGTCGCAAAACGTGCGCACTCGAGATGTATAGAACGAGCTCGGCCGAGTGCGAGGGGTAGCCTGCAGCAGATGTTGTTGGTTTAAGCGGGGGCATGTGGCGGTTTGAGAGGCATAACCCCATTATGAGCACAAAGAGTCCATAAAGAGCCTCCACTGACTCGCTTCAGAGCTCTGTGTTGAGTAAGGCCCGAAACATATGCTGATTTAGGGAAGCGCACGTGAACGCCATCACACTGGCGTTGGGGAACTCAAATCATGGTTGGAAGCAAATTGCTTTTTTGTACTTTTTGAATGTTGGCTGTTTATTTGGGATAGCTACGTAGATTAAAAACATTGATCAATTTGGACAGAAAACAGTTTGTACAGAAAACGTCTCAGGTTACGTATGTAACCCTGGTTCCCTGAGAGGGAACGAGACGCTGCGTTGAGACGCGGTGGGAACGCCTTGCGTGATTGCGTCATGAAGCACATGTGTAATCAATCCAATGGAAACGGGAGACGTCATGGGCGGGTGACGTCACCGACCAGGAAGCTACTTAGCACTCCCGCGAACAGAGAATCACTAGCTTTGAAAAGCCTGAAGCAAGATGATCACAGGAATGCAGGGAGTATGGCAAAGCAACGCAGCGTCTCGTTCCCTCTCAGGGAACCAGGGTTACATACGTAACCTGAGACGTTCCCTTTCAAGGGAACTCGAGCTGCGTTGAGACGCGGTGGGAACCCTATACCCACGACGCCATATGACCAAATGCCTGTTGTGTATGAAGACTGTGCGCATACTACGAAACAAGCACCCTAGACCCAGGGGTGGCGTCTAGGTCCAAATCATAAAAACGAACAAATGTATGCGGTGAGGACCAGCCTGCCGCATTACAGATATCCTGAAGAGAAACTCCTGAAATTAAAGCCTTAGAGGCCGCCATACTCCTGGTAGAGTGGGCCCGGACAGCCAAAGGTGAAGGCTGACCAGCCGCCTCATAAGCAAGTGAAATAGCCTCGACTATCCACTTGCTCATTATCTGCTTGGAAGCAGGGCACCCCTTCCTGGGTGACCCGAAACAGACAAATAATTGATCTGACTTACGCCACAGGGCAGCTCTGTGAACGTAGGAATCCAACGCCCGAACAGGGCACAGCAGATTTAGCTTTTCCTGATCTGGTGTAGTGAAAGGTGGAGGACAAAAGGCCTGCAGAATGATAGGACCCGAAACATTAGTGGGGACCTTAGGGATGTAACCCGACCTAGGGTGAAGAAATGCTTTCACCCTGCCAGGAGCGAAATCCAGGCACGATGGAGCAACCGACAGAGCTTGTAGATCTCCAATTCTCTTAATAGAGGAAATGGCGATGAGAAATAAAGTTTTTAGAGTGAGGAACTTTTCTGAAACCTCTTCGATAGGCTCGAAGGGAGCTAAAGCCAGGCCCTCCAATACCACGGCCAAATCCCACGGCGGTGCTCTAGTGCGCAGTGCAGGCCTAAGCCTCAAAGTGCCACGGAGAAAACGAACAATGAGAGGATCTCTCCCCAAAGATAAACCACCCAGCGGAGAATGATAGGCAGAAATAGCCGCCACATACACTTTCAAGGTGGAGGGGGACAATCCATCAGAGAAACGTTGTTGCAGAAAATCGAGTACTGAACCAACAGGGCAGATAACAGGATTAAAATTGCGTTCTCCACACCATGTAGAGAATAGTTTCCATTTCAGTGCATACAGTCTTCTCGTGGAGGGAGCTCTAGACTGGAGTATAGTCTCAACGACCTCAGTCGAAAGACCAGATTCTAAGAGCTGGGCCCCCTCAGGGGCCAAGCCCAAAGTCTCCACAACTCCGGACGAGGGTGATAAATGGTGCCCCCTGCTTGGGACAGAAGGTCCCTCCTGACCGGAATCTCCATCGGAGAGCCGTCTAGAAGGGACACTAGGTCCGAGAACCAAACTCGGGCCGGCCAGTACGGGGCTACTAATAATAGATGAGCCCCTTCCCGGCGAACCCTCTCTAGAACTCCCGGAAGCAGAAATATCGGAGGAAAGGCGTACAGGTGTAGCCTCGGCCACACCTGTACCATGGCATCCAGCCCGAGCGGGGCTGGGTGCGTGAGAGAGAACCACATGCGACAGTGCGTTGTATCTGCTGATGCGAACAGGTCGACTTGAGCTTGACCAAAATTCTCCCATAGGAGCTTCACCACCTCGGGGTGAAGTCTCCATTCCCCGGGCCTCAGCCCCTGCCTGGACAGGATATCTGCTCCCACATTCATACGCCCCGGTATAAAAACTGCCCTGAGAGACAGCAGTTTCCCCTGGGCCCATAGGAGGATCTGATGAGCCAGTTTGCAGAGGTGACGAGACCTCAGACCCCCCTGATGGTTGATATAAGAGACCACCGACGTGTTGTCCGTGCGGACGAGCACATGGTGACCCCTCAGGTCTGGCAGGAAGTGCTTGAGAGCCCGAAACACCGCCATCATTTCCAGCCGATTTATGTGCCAGGAGAGTAGATGGTCCTGCCATAGACCTTTCGCCGAGCGACCACTCATGATCGCCCCCCAACCTGTGAGGGAAGCATCCGTCGATAGCGTTACGCGTCGACAAGAAGCCCCCAACACTGGGCCTTGGGCGAGGAACCAAGGCTTGTTCCACATTACCAAGGCACGTAGGCATCGCCGCGTGACCTTGATCGTGCGAAACGGATTTCCCCTCGGAGAAAACCCCTTGGTTTTGAGCCACCACTGCAGGGGTCTCATGTACAGAAGGCCAAAAGTGATAACGTTGGACGCAGCTGCCATGAGACCCAACAGTCTCTGAAACTGTTTCACAGTGAGTGCCCGGCCTAGTTTCACCCCTTTCACGGCTGAGAGAATCGATGAAATACAAGCTGGTGACAACTGTGCCCGCATCGTTGTCGAATCCCAGATCACGCCCAGAAAAGTGGTCCTCTGTGATGGAAGGAGTACACTCTTCTTGGCGTTGAGCCTCAGCCCTAGCCGCTTTATATGGGACAGAACGACATCTCGATGCCGAACTGCCATCTGCTCTGACTGAGCTAAAATCAACCAATCGTCGATGTAATTCAACACACGGATGCCCTGGAGTCTCAGGGGAGCCAGAGCTGCATCCATGCATTTCGTGAAAGTGCGGGGTGAAAGACCTAAGCCGAAAGGAAGAACCCGATATTGGTAAGCCTCGCCCCCGAAAGCGAACCTCAGGAACCTCCTGTGGGGAGGATGGATAGAAATGTGGAAATATGCGTCCTTCAAGTCTATTGTGACAAACCAGTCCTCGGACTGAATCTGTGATACTATCTGTTTTAGAGTAAGCATCCTGAACTTGAGTTTCTGAACCCTGCGGTTTAATAGGCGCAGGTCTAGAATCGGACGCAACCCCCCATCCTTTTTTGGAACAATGAAGTATCGGTTGTAAAACCCCGACTCTCTGCTGGGAGGAAGAACCTTCTCTATAGCCCCCTTCTTTAAAAGAGTCTGAACCTCTTGCTCCATAACCAGAGCCTGCTCGGGGTCCACCACTGTGGGAAGGACCCCTAGAAAAGTGGGTGGACGAGAACCAAACTGAATTCTGTAACCTTCTTCTATCGTACGCAGGACCCAACGAGATATATTTGGCAGTAGTTTCCACGCTGCCAGAAATTCTACTAAGGGTACCAGTCCCTCGAGACTGGCCTCTGGATTTTGTCGAACAGTCACTTCGGTGCCCTGAAACGGCGAACCGGCAGGGAACAACCGACTTGACTGTTCCACGACCCTCCTCGGAGGATCGTCTGGGGACGCTGACACTTCGGTGCCCTGAAACGGATGACCGGCAGGGAACAACCGAACTGGCAGCGCTGCGACTCCCCTCAGAAAGTCGCCCCCCAGAGGGCGCCGAGGAAAAACGATTCCTCGAAACCGTTCCTCCCCGGAGGGGACCACCCTCCGAAGCCTGATAGCCTCGGCGTCAGGACTTCTTCTTGGTCGAAGCACGCTTAGAGACGATGACAGTCCTCAGATCTTGTCTGCCTCTAACCGGCTTCATCTGCGACCGCCACCCAGGTCCCCCAGCGTGTGGAGGAGCCCGAGAGGCGACGCTCTGCTTTTGATGCACTCTGTGCTGTGAGGAGCTTGTAGACGGCCGAGACTGCTCCCGTTGCCCAGCAGTCTCAGGGACATTAGATCGGCGAGGAAGAAACCTCTGGAACGCCGCTGATTGTTTTTTCGTCTCTTGGAATCTATCGACGACCGAATTCACTGCGTCGCCGAATAGACCCGAGGGCGAAAGCGGAGCGTCCAGAAGAACAGACCTATCTCTATCTTTTAAATCAGCTAGATTGAGCCATAAATGACGCTCCGTGGCCACCATAGCTGCCATAGAACGGCCAACAGATTTCGCCGTCTCTTTGGTGGCCCGGAGAGATAGATCTGTTGCGTGACGCAGTTCTCGAATTGCGTCAGCGCTGACTTCCTCACTTTCATCTATGTCCCTAAGCAGATCAGCCTGGTATGCTTGCAAAATAGACATCGTATGCAAGCACGCCGCAGCCTGACCCGCTGCCGAATATGCTTTACCCACCAGCGCTGATGTTGATTTTAGTGGCTTGGTGGGTAACGCCGGGGCTTTAAATGATGACGCTGACTCAGGAGAGAGATAGCTCGCAAGCGTCTCTTCAGCCTGAGGCATTGCCAAATAACCTGCGTCTTTAATCCCCATAACATTACTATAGTTAGACGTTTGGGGATTAAAAACACGAAATGAAACCGGTTTATTCCACGATTTCGACACCTCAGTGTGGAGATCGGGAAAAAACGGCAAACCCCGGCGAGGAGGTAGTGATCTAGATGGCAAAAATCTCTCATCTAATAAACTCTTTTTATTAGGGACATCATGATCTTCAGCTGGCCATTCAATATTTAATTTAGCCACAGCACGAGATAAAACCTCCACAAGCTCCTCATCTACAAGTGTATGATATGGCGTGTTTTCATGTTCACTTGTGACAACACTAACAACGTCCAGTTCCTCGGAACTGGATAGCTGCAGCATTGGTGCCTCACCACGGGGAGAAGAAACCGCAGCGCGTGCTTCTCCCTGCGGTAAGACACTGGATCTAACAGGTGAGGGCAGAGATAGGGCGGGGCCCGTCTCAAACCCCGCTGTTAGATCCATTTGCGATCCCCAAGACGAGCGCCGCCGCTGTGCCTCAGCAACAGCGGGACCCGCGCCCCGGGGAGCGCGAACCGAGCCGTCCTCCTCAAAGAACGCCCGGCGAGAGCGGAGCGTCCTCACGGACAGCTTTTCGCAATGCTCGCAGTCAGCCCCCTCGAGGACTAACTGGGCATGCTCCACTCCCAAACAAGCAACACAAAGCTGATGTGTGTCCCCACCCGTGATGAAACGAGGGCAAGGAACAACACAACGCTTGTACTCTTGTTTCGCCATAACCACAATATATATATATATAGGGACAGACATACAGATCGCGCTTGCTGAAGGCAACAAAGCTAGTGATTCTCTGTTCGCGGGAGTGCTAAGTAGCTTCCTGGTCGGTGACGTCACCCGCCCATGACGTCTCCCGTTTCCATTGGATTGATTACACATGTGCTTCATGACGCAATCACGCAAGGCGTTCCCACCGCGTCTCAACGCAGCTCGAGTTCCCTTGAAAGGGAAACTAAACTTCCCATAATTCTTGGTAATACATCAGTTATAAAATACAATCAATTACCCACCTATGCAGAGTTTGGTTTGTATTTTTTTATAGAATTTTGTTGCTACAAAATGCCTCTCAGTTTTCCTGATGAGTGAAAAGGACATGAAACATGAAATTTCCCTATTAGAACCATACTAGTCATTTTTTTCTTTTCTTTTCTTTTTATGAGTATACACAGGTTTCTTGTATACAAACAATACCGGATGCGCGCGCATCCACGAGGCAAGACCGCTATATGTTATGCCGAGTTCTGTAAAAGAACATTGTAATTAACGTAGATTTCGCATTGTTTGTAAATTCTTGTTGACTCAATAATAAACTGCAATTTCAGAGTTGAATCTGTTTGCTTGTGTTTCATTTGCATATTAATATAACATTATGTAAAAAGTTAGTTAGTTGACTAGTATGAAATTGTCCAACTAAGTTTGCGAATCATAAAAACATGACATACCCTATGCATTTAGGTTAGTTTACAGCACAACAGCTCCGCGTCATCTCTGCTTCTGCTAGATATAGCCGTAAAGACTGTTGCTTTCTGCCTCTTAGATGCGCGCGCATCTACGTGATGACGTTGCACAGAAACCCGTGTATTACTCTTGCATTTCTTGGGGAATATAATGGTTGTGAATATGGAATTTTTTGTGTCAAATCATACAAATTTCAATATGAACTCAATCAAATTCTTCTGAGAATAATTTATGTCCATGCTATCCACTTTAATTTTATAGCTCCAGACTTGCTATGACAACAATTGTCATATTTGTGTAAATTATAATTGTTTATCTGTGTAAAGTATTTCACAAGAAACAACTTATTCCTTAAAATCCTGTTGTAACAGAAGTAGAGGCAGATCTTTTCCTCACTATAACGACAAACATCAGAGAGAAACAGATGATCGAATAATAACATAAAATAGGGGAGGGAACTTGGTTCTATACATCATTTGTTGATTGGATGGATGGAGGGAGATCTGAATGCGAGTTTGCGGTCGACTAAAAGATGGCCTGGGTTTAAGTTAACTACGTGAATGATTGGAGAAGTATGGCAAACTTTTCTCTGAAAGAATGAATTATGCTATTTGAATGCATAGAGACATTTTTCACAATAAGAGCAATAACATGTATTTAAAAAAAAGGTGAATTTTCATTTAATTGCAACTTTAAAGGAAAATACTCTAAAGAATCAGAAAAGTATCCAAGCTATGAAAGAGCAATACAGTTCCCATGCGCAATAATATTTCAGGTTTCATTTAAAGATAGAAAAACTAAGAGTAGAGTGAATTCTAGCTGACACTGGTCTGCCACATTGGTCAGACTTTACCCAGTTTTCAAGAACTAAGAGACAGTAGGAAACAGAAAGTAGAACAAAAAGGGTGAGTGAAATGCTCAGACCGTAATTGCAGCTTGTAAATGTAATGAATTGCAGTAATGCTGTCAGCAGAAGGTCAGTGTGGTGGGCCTTCTTCACTCCTGTTGACATGCCTGTCGGGACGTTGTGGAAAACATCCCAACTGCACTGTTTGGCTTTGAGGCCTGGGGTTTTGGCAACCTGGGAGATATCTTTCCCTGGAGCTCCAAAGAGAGCTTTCACAGAGTTCTGCAGACCAGAAAACAAACCAGTATTGTAAAGCGGTCCAGTTCTCCTTAACAAAGTGCAGTGATCTTGTCAAAAACTAGCTTATCATCATCATCATCATCAGCCAGCAGTTTTTGTTCTAATAACAATCTTTAAGTTCACAGAGTTCTCCTTCTTGAATGATCTTTAGAATAGCTTTGAATGATCTTTAGAATAGCTTTAAGTTAACTGGATCATCAATCAGGAAGAAAATTCCATTAGGGTATCTTTAATATCCGTAATGAGATTAAATAGAGAACAAATTTTGTATTTGTAAAATACAATAGTTGTAAAGACTTCCATTAAAAGCCACAGCTTGTTTCTCAACAAATTCACCATATAGGGTAGATAAATTAATTCTTAAAGGAGAACTCCGGTCAATTTTAACATTGAGCTAAATTTTTAGTAAATTTGGAGTGCTGTCAATACAGAGAACAACGACAAAAATCGG
>NC_136889.1:29151270-29203770 GCF_949152265.1 Phoxinus phoxinus
TTGCTTAGAATCAGCACAACTGATTGAAAAAAAGTGCATTTATTTATTTAAAAAGTATTTTCATGGTTAAAATATAGCTGACTATGGAACAAGCAACTTTCAATTTATAAATGGATAAATATATAAACCTGGTTATTGTGTATTTAAACCATTTTTTAATTCGGGCGATTACAAAATACGTACCCGTTTCAATTATGAACGAATGACAAATATGCGTCAAAATAAGTTTATTCGTTTGTTTATGTTAAAACTGTGTAATCCAAATGAAAATTGTATTTGTAATTTAAATGCATAAAACATTAAATAATAAAATAATGCAATAAGAATTAGGCCTAAATATTTTTTCAAAGTCAAAAACATTACATACAAACAGCATTTAACTAAGTATTTCTATTAGAAATAGCATAAAATGCTGCCCAGGTGAATCTATAATGAATTTTGAATTTTCCAACACACTACATAGTTACTCCCCGACACTGACACCATGGTATTCCTGTATGGTAATGATAGGTACCATCTGATACCTTGTGTATACTTCTCATAAGGGATCAACTGTATTTAAGCAAATAATAAATAAATAACAGCAAGTTCACAGAAGAACATATAAACTGGCGGTTTCGTCTGTGCATTGTTCTCTACACAACAGACTGTGTGAGCATAAGTGTGAAGCAGTGCTGGGATTTTGTTGTTTCCCAGGGGATGGAAGAGTGGAGCTGTAGCCTGAACCCACTCTTAAATCACGTCTGCTCACCAGGCAATTCCTCTGCAGGCAGGAGAACACTGCGTTTGATTTATGAGTAATCCCCATCTCAATTTGTCACCGAGGCAAGGAATATATAACTCGAAACAACTTTTTATTTACAAAATTTCCTTAGGTTTGTTTTTAAAGACACGAAAAGGCAAAACTTCTGTGTTTTTTTTGCCAGTTTATACACAAAAAAAAGATGGTATTTATTTTAACTATACAATCACTGCCAGTCAGATCTGGTAGTTGGCAGATTTAAAAGCGTTCCCAGTTGGGTTATGGTTAAACTTCTGTTATGTGTACAGTTTAAGGGAATATGTGCATACAACTGTTTATATTAGAAAATGAGTGTAAATGTTTTTTGTTTTTTCATGTTTGAATGAAGATTAACTACTTGCTTGTTGTCTTATTTGCCTGATTTGCATATGTTAATGGCAAAAACTCACAAAACCTGTCAAGAACATTTCCAGTTATAATTCACCCAGTTTAAAGAAAGATGTAAGAAATTATATGTTATAAGGAAATAGCCCTTTTTGTTTTGCATTGTGATATTTTTTCCACAACAGTTAAGCACAATTCCTCCCAGCAGATTGTATTACTGTGATGCAAAATTGTTCAAATGCTCATTGTTTATTATTTTGTTATAAAGATTATAGCATTTGTTTGAATCTCTTTAAAAAAAAATTATTCAACTGGAAAAAAAATAATAATCTAAATCTAAAGAGAAATACTACTGAGAAAAGTACTCAACTTTTACTCACAAGTAAAAACAATTGTTTTATTCAAGGCATAGTTTTTTAATTTAACAAGAACACACACGCACACTTGTGTTATATATATATATACGTGCATGTTTTCTCTTCTTCTTGAGATTCACCCTGTAGTGCACCTCACGTGGATTGCAGCACACTGTTTTTACATGCGAGCTGAGACCCCCTCCTCAGACATTCAGCCGTACCTTGATGGCGAGCTGAAGATTGATGCTGTTCATCTGTTAGAATGGGCAGTAAAAAGCAAACTGCACGGTGACTGCCCTACCATCACAGCTCTCATCTCAGACGCTGTAAAAGCGGCGTAACGCTCTCAGAGGTGAACGCTGATCTCATCCAGGCTCTTTGTTTCATTAACGCTGCCCCAAACAAACACCTGCCGTGTTAAGTGCTTCAGCGAGAACCCCCACCCTCCATCTTTACATCCCTCATCTGCATGAGCCGTCATCATCATCTGTATCTGACAGACAGCGGCACACGAATTAACCACAGCGTTGGGGAGAAGGTTCCCTCAGTGCCATTTCATTCATTTAAAAAGCTCAGTTGACCGGTTTATTGCTGGTTGCAAGTGCAAGGCATATTTTGGCTTTGTAATGGTGGTTTAAGCTGGTCAGGCGGGTTTTACCTGTGGAAAAAAGGGGGTGCTTTTCTCAAAAGCTTCATTAGCCAACTATGGTCGCCAGTTCCATCTTTATAGTAAAACCAATGTTCTATCAAACATTTGCAAACAGCATTACACACTTACGCACACACACACGACCTGTGGCGAGATGCATAGTTTCTTGTGGAATCGTGGACTTCTAGAGATCATGCTCTTGGGCACAATAAGCAAACTAGCAATACATTCTATATATGTAATTCCATTTACTGACATTTTTGAAGAGTGCGCATGTGTGAAAATATGTGGGTACCCCATGCAAAGTATGATAGGGAACCCTCCTATGAATCAAAGGTCGAATAAAGCAAAGCGACGGGGAATAAAAAATATTGAAGCAGTTCTCAGATATCATGTTTGTTCTCATCTCAGAGAAATTACATTGTGGAAAAAGCTTCTGACTGAACGAACCGGGAGTAAAATGTACAGCAGTTAATTACTGTATGCTAACACGATAAAAAAAAAAGGCTTTTTGTTGTTCATGTAAATTAACTATGATAAACATCTGTCATAAATTGTGATCTTGAATCTAATCATTAGCAGAATTTATTACTCCGCCACCTGTGCTTGACGTCACTAACGACAATCTTTAATTGTTGAACCAATGTAGTTCAAACTACTAAGGTGCAACCATGTTACTACGGTTTTGGGAATCGGCAATGACTAGCTAGTTAATTTATTCAACAATGCATCTTGGTTAAGCAGTGAGTTAACACCCTGGGGTGCGTTTCCCGTACAACGACGGAACTCGCTGGTTCACTATAGTACGATGCATCGTTGAAGAAATCAACTAGGTGGCCACGACTGTTTCCCGAAGCCGTATTGTCACAAAGTGGTCGTTCAACCACGTTGGTTTATGAGGTCACACATATGGTGGAGTAATAACTTATTTTAAGGAATCTTTTTGAGATCAAATTAATGCTAGATGGTCAGACATGGCATCTATGGACAATTGGAAAATGTTCTCAGTTATTTTGCTCTATTTCCAGATTCAATCATAGGCTCGATCTTACATAGTAGAGCACGTTTGCACATGCGCAGTCTTCAAAAACGCTGCTTTAAATCTCTTGACAAACTAAAATATGTAAATGACATTCTAAATAAAAGATATAGATTTTACTGAATGTCAGCTTGCTTATTTTGAACCTATGCTTCTAACCACATGTCGAGATCTGTCGTTCCAACCACACAACTTTGCGATGCTGTTTGCGAATGTTCGTTGGAACTATAGTTTCGGGAAACCCCGACTCGTTGAACTATGCTGATAAACTTGCGACCATAGTTGGCTTCAAAATGAAAACTCTGTCATCATTTACTCACCCTCAAGTTGTTTCAAACCTGAGTAAATGATGACAGAATTTTCATTTTGAAGTGAACTATTCCTTTAACAGGCCAGTGTTGCCCATCTAAAACCAGATAAGTCCACCATGGAGTTTAGGTTGATTTCTTCCAGCAGGACAAAGGATTTGGATTATTAAAGAAGCAATAAGTGGTTTAGTCCTTTCAAAAAGAAAGGCACAAACATTAAAAGCGAGTCATTGCCAGCAAAACAAAAGAAAAGAATAATGTCAGACAGGAGAAAACGAGTTCGGAAGGTGTTTATTTCCCCTGGTAGCTGATGGGTCAGTTGCCAGTGGGCTTTCCTGGGAGCGGTCCAGCCTCGGCTCGTTTTGCATCTTTTAATATTGCATGCAGTTCATTTAGTGGATGGGCTTCTGCCCAGAGCCACTCCTCTCAGGGGCGTACTTCACCGCACAGGGGAGCCTGGGATTGATGGCTCTCCACTCCCTGCAAGCCGCACGAGGCTACGTCTCCCCCACCTCTCCCCCCTAAAATGCTGCAAACATCCTTTCCCTTGGCTGCTAACTCATCAATCACACTGTCACTTTAATTTATGTGCCACTTCTTGTTTCGGTATCATTTATTTCTGGGCAAGAATATTGCAAGCTACCACACAGTTCTGGAGGGAGAAGCTTCTGTTAGTAGATAGGAAGAAATGTTAACCCTTCACTCTTAAAAACAAAGGTTCTTTATTGGCATTTACGTTTTCACGGAGAACATTTAACATTTCCATTGCACAAAAGATTATTTTTAGTGGAAAAGGGTTCTTTAGTTTATTAAAATGTTCATCACACTATGAAAAAAATAATGGTTCTTGTAAGAACTGTTCACTTAAAGGTTTTTTTGGGAAACCAAAAATAGTTCTATGATTGCCATTACTGCAATAAACCCTTTTTGGAACCTTTATTTTTAATTGTTCTCGTAGCATATTAGACACTGAAGACTGGCGTAAATTCAGCTTTGTTTACAGGAATAAATTTAATTCTAAAAAATGGTACAATTGTGAACAATTGTTTTAAATTGTGATAATATATTAAAATGTTATTTTTCATGAAATAAGTGCAGCTTTTGTGACCATAAGAAACGTTGGTTACACTTTATTTTAAGGTGTCCGTGTTACAGTGTAATTATACATTTATAATTTATTATTACTGAGTAAAGCAAAGTAATGGAACCTTACTCTAGGGTTAGTTGCATGCAATTATGCCTAACGTATAGCAATTACTACAGTAACTACATGTAACATGAGTAACAAGGTCTGAAAACTTCTTTCAGAAACATTTTTTAAAAATCATCTTGGTAACAGACATTTTGAATTCAGACCTACTGTTATCTCAACTCAAAATGACTTCTTTTTTTCTTTCAGCTTTGTTTTCATTTGTCAGATGCTAATTGAGGAGATTGGTCAGGGTTCGTGCAAGGTCACTCTAATGTAAAGTCAGTGTGGGGTAACGTTTGCTTGCACTTCACTGATTTGAAGGCATTCCAATCCTCCCTGTGGGGTAACCTCAATCTCGCTCTACTCCCAGCAAAGTCGTGACCCTGACTCGGACCCTGTTCCCTGAACTGCCTCGGTTACCTGACTAAGATTCCATAAACACACACAGACATGGCACCTCCTTCCCAGCTCCATGGGTGGCAGAGAGTTGAATTTACCCAGAGGCAAAACACAAAACCCTTACAACATAATAAAACGTGACAGCTGTTTTACCTCATTAAAGCTCACCTCAGAGTGAGCAGCGTAAAGTTGTTTTTTTCCGAAGCTAAAGCTGGTGTCACTAAATGACTTATTCTCTGCAAAATGTGAACCCATCTTCCAAGGTTCACATTATCATATCAGGAATACCCTTCCATTTGGCCGAGTTTGCAGTAAACACTGTTGCCTGATATCCGCACTCGGCTCCATTTACTGCCCTGACTGGTGAATACACACGAGAAAACTGAAGACAGCAGACACTGGAGGCTGTGAGACAGTATGAGTAACAAGGTAGTGTAATTTAAGGTGCTATCGAGATGTAAAACGTGGCTGGTGTAATCTGCCGAACGGTCGGACCGTGGCCGCAGGGTGCTCTTTTAGTTTTCAGAGACACGGGAACAATCAGCCTCCATGCCAACAGAGCCTCGTCGTTAGCTTCTAATCTCCCGTGAGTTAAGCCAGATAGTGGACAAAGCTGATTTCTGCGCCCTGTTCTCTGGATCCATCTTCGGAGCACGATTCAATTATTTCCTTACTCAGCTGCTGGAATTAAGTTACGAGAGCCTGTAATGCAGTTCCAGAGACTGTTCCTGTCCAGAAAACACTGCCGATCACCATGTCAGAGCCTGAAAGTTTGTGTCCTACCTGCCCTGAGCAAAGGGTTCAAGAGCTGACGTGAAGAATGAAAGGATTTCAGGGGCGGAAGAGTGACACCAAGTTTTTAGATGCACGTTTAAATGAGTGTTTTCTCTTTAAGCTGTATTGATTTTCATGTACGGTACATGGCGCCGCGAAAATGAGGCCTGTCCCGTGGTTTTGTGTTCCACACCAATCGAATGGAAACTTGAGAGGAGGTACGAGCAGGCCGTCTAGCAGACGTTTGACTGAGATGTTTGAAAACCGAGTCGACGAATTTCATGGAAGGACGCAGAGCCCTAGCAAGGACACTGTCACTCTTTC
This sequence comes from Phoxinus phoxinus, assembly GCF_949152265.1. Lineage (NCBI taxonomy): Eukaryota > Metazoa > Chordata > Actinopteri > Cypriniformes > Leuciscidae > Phoxinus > Phoxinus phoxinus. The sequence continues at coordinate 29,157,438 of NC_136889.1, forward strand.
ATGGAGTTCACCACGTCTGCCTTTGCTTGATTAGGAAAGGTCTGCTGTTTGTGAAGACCGTACACACAGAAATGTGTTTAAACAGGGAACGTGGACCACGTCATGGCGGATTAGCAAAAAAACAGACTCGCATTACCTTAAGCACAGATTAGCATTGTGAAAGAACCACCAAGAGACTGTTTCCTGCAAACACCCGCACACAGCTGTACATTCAGCTGGATTACCCCCTTATCTGTTTAAAAATGTATCTGCACAGCTTTTTGCCTTGTAATTCTTTTGCAAGAATGTCATAATCTCTCATTGCACTACGTAGATCTTAGCTATAACAAGCTAGCTGAGAGTCCAAGGGCTTGTTTGGCCGTGACTCCCACCGTGCAGGGGGTTCCTGTACAGGGGCCTGGAACAGAGAGACTGTGAACTGACTATGACACCGGGCCGGACCGGTCCACACTCACCTTCACACAGCCCTTTGTGAAATATAGTCTGTACATAGACAGTCACTCTGAATAATAGGCCTGGTTGCTGTAAATGTCAGCTCTTTAAATCACATCGGAGCTTGGCGGCCAGGCACAGAATGCTTCATCACTGCTTAAACTACAGACGGCCATTTATTATGTGTATGTTTATAAATCACTAAGGAGACCCCTCGTTCCTCCCTCCCATAAAAGAGAAAAAGTGAACAGAGAGAGGGAGAGGAACAACATATAGGACGTGGTCTTTGGGGCTGAATGTCAAAGGAAATATGAACGGGCTGGCTGTGAGAAAGATAACAAGCACTGCATATTGGACATTGCTGGAGCACCACCTGGTAAAAGCTGATTAAGTGCCCGCCTCCCAGAGACAGCAGTGCGACGGAAGAATCCATTCTTCTCCTCCTAGACCCCGTTTTTTTTCTCTTTCTTCTTCTATTAAGGGCTCATATCAAGAGGAATCGTGTTTTCTTGTTCTTTCGTTAAAGCATAGTTTCATAAACATACTGTGGATATAAGATTTCAAACTTCCTCCCCTGTGCAAAAACCAAGAGTATTTATTGAAGAAAACTGCTCACAATTGCCGACAAATACACTCTATTCAGTGTTCATGCTGAGGTGATAAGGATGGATTTGGATATGTACTATTATTCCTATACACTAATAGAACTAACAGTTAGACTTAAATGTGTGTTCAACTGACAAATATGTAAAAATGTGTACCTTGCAATGTAAGTCGCTTTGGATAAAAGCGTCTGCCAAAATGCATAAATGTAAATGTGTTAATCTGCCCAACTTTGTTCTATTTCTGGCAGTGTAGCACCCAAATGAGCAGCTGAAAGAAATTTTAACAATATCTCCAATTATTTCTGTTAATTTTGACAAGTGTGCATTACATTACAAATCTGTCACTATGTAAAAACTTTGCAAAAAGACTTAAAATATGTATTAGGACATGGGTGGATTCCATCATGATTGATGAATGACTTGGTCCTCACAAATATATCTATATTATTATAATATTGTATAAAACAGTTAGGCCAGATTCTAGCATTGTATGCAATTCTGAAGATACTTTACACAGAAAATATCAGATGGGCTTACTGCAATTCAATACATACAGGCACATGGTTTACTTCTGTTCTATTGTAAAACATGTCATATTCCTTTTTCTCTATTTAATTGTTGCTTCTTTTATATTTTATCTGCATTGAGAATGTGACGTCTGTCTCTGGCACTCATTTCCTATTCTTTTATGTTTTCTCAGCATTTTTATTCCCTTCTTTCAATTATACTGTACGCTACCGAGAAGATCCGAGAAGTTATTACCGTAGCTTATAGGCATGTCCGGATAGAATCTATGTTTTTTTTTTTTTTTTTTTTTTTTTTTTTTTTTACATTTACATTTACTGCACTTATTTAGGGGTAACTACTTTAATTCAACAAAGCATTACAATTGACCATTCCGTTTCTGAATACACACATTTGATCTTACTGGGCACAATTTATCAGTGCATTTTATTACAAAGGAAAACAGTATTTGTCTTGGTTATCTTTCGATATGTAACAACTTGCTTTGCCTCAAAAACAACTTTCCTGTTTGGCTTGCATTAACTAAGTTGTATGGGTTATTGGTGAATGTTAATTAATAGCCAAATAGCTATTTAGAAATTGTTGTAGGGTAGGTAATGCACTACTTTCTTTCTGACATTTTGATAATGTTAGTACTGTCATGACAACTATCTGAGTGTTTGGCATGGTAATGGGCAACAATGTTGATACATTTGGTCTTGGCGGAATAGAGCTGCTACAATTCTGCTTCTGCAGAGTAAGTACGGGACTTGCCACTGTCAATACACGACACGCTGCTGTGAGCAAGTAAGACATGCTGCTGCTGTACAATATAGCGTACATGACTAACCTGTAGCAAATCATACAGGTGGAGCTGGGAGAAGGTGGAGGGTTTCAGAAAGTGTCCTGCACTGCTAAGGCAAATGCTAACCAAGTATTTAAAGGCTGAGCACGCAAGCACATTGTCTAGTGATACAGCAGGAACCAATCAGATCTGCCCTATTGAGAATGACATGATTGCAAGTGTTTAAGTTAAGGACCTAGCATAAGCAATCTAGAGATACAGAGGATGAACTTTACCTTCAGCATGCCTACTATTCCCTATCCCCCCCCCCCCCCCTTTTATTTTTATTTTATTTGACGTCTTTCTTTTCTGAATTCACCAAATATGTCAACAATTGTTTTAAAATAGGTGTCCCAAACACTTAGGACAAACAGACAGTCCCATCCCAGAATCTCGTCACTGGTTGAGCCAATGTCAGTCCACTCAAACAAACAGCAAGTGCCACAAGGCCACTGTGTTTACAGTCTTTGGGGAAGTCACCCTACGAATGGCTTAGTTAAAACCTTCCCAGTACATTAAACTAGTACAGAAGTATTTGTACATGAAAAGCTTTAAGAATCAATGTGTGTGTTTGTAAAAGGATGGCAGCTGCAGACCCTCTGTGACTTCATAGCATTACCACAAATGAACATATCCGTCTCCACAATGCCACAGACATCTTAAAGTGCCTTTTTTAATAGTTATAGTTTCCTGTTGCAAAGATTCTCCCTTTCTCCATCTCTTTTTCCATCTTTCGGATAGAAAGTGCACAATTACACCAAACCAAACTTCCTTCATGTCCCATCAAGTCATTCCCATTTATTCTCTGCACGAACCGTGTTCTTTGTGCCCTTGAACCAGAGGAAAATAGCTGTCCATTCAGGGGCAGGAAAGATGAAGTACACAAGTGAACACTGTGGCCACCATGTCATGTTTGTAAATGATCCTCTCCGGTCCACAAGGAAAAAATGCTGAGCGGCGCAGAATGATATCTGGAGCGGTGATATACAGTCCTCCAAGGCTGAGAATTAATACACAGTTTAGTTCTGCAAGCCGAGAGAGTCTGTAATTAATAAAGGGGAAGAAATGTGCCAAGAAATGAGTTTATAATTAATCTCAATGTTAATACATCAGGGCTCAACACTTAGCCTGTTTTTTGTCATTTTTATCTCCCCTTTTCTCTACGGGTGGTTCTGTGAATCTGCAGGCAGCTGGGAAGCCCACCCTAATCTGTGGCTTCCACCCCCGAGAGCTCCTGGGTGAGGCTTAATTGAGACGTATCTGTATTGACTGATGCAATCTACAAGTCGCTCATTGAATATGAAAAATTGAGTTTGGAAGGAGGAGAAAAAATCAATCATATGGATCAACATGTACGGGTTCCGCCCGCATCTCCATCCCCTCCCACGGTCTTTATTGGATATCTGCATGAATAATGGACTCCTCACAGACGGCAATTACCACAGCTGCTTCTTTATTAAAGGAGGAAGGATGGCTGCAATATCTACCCGCTTGGATAGCCGCTGACCAATCAGACGCATGCTGAGGTCACCGTAGTCACCACGGTCAGTGTCCTCGATGTGGCTGCAGCATTCCCGTTATCCTCTTTTCTGCTCTTGAGATACACTTTGCTCCGTGTGAAGGTTCTTTTAAAGAGGTTTTAACATAAAGGATACAAATCCCCTTGATCTTTTGTTAAAGAAACAGTGTCAATTTTACAATTCAAAAATTCCTGTCCAGGGAGAGAGAAAAAAAAAAAACACATTTATTGAAACTAAGCTGGGAAAAAAATGGCTCATTCATAACTTCAGAAATGTTCTGACGTCAGACAGACATAAGACCACGACCTTTCTGAAGGATCCCAATGTTAGGAACAAACAGTTGAAACTTATTTTTTATAAGATTCCTGACAAATTCAGTCCGATCTGACAGTATATGCAGCACATTTTAAATTGTGTCATGAGTCTGTCACAATGTACAGTAATGCCCCATAGAAGACGCAAGAAAAAAAATATCTCTTGAGATCTCTTGACTAAGAGAAGAACAGTGGTTTAGTTGGTAGCACTTTTGCCTCACAGCAAAAAAGGTTCTCAGATTGAGTTCCAATGAGCCAGGAGTCCTTTTTGAGTAGGTTTAGTATTGTTAGTATTCTCCCTCTATTGGCATGCAGGGTTTCCTCCAGGTACTCTTGTTTTCCTCACAATGCAGTATAGATGAGTTGTAGACAGTAATTTACCTGTACAGTAGATTTGAGTGTAAGAATGACCATCCATCCATGGTATTTCCCTATCTTTGAGACACTTAGATTGACCTGTGAACCTTGAAGAAGATTTTTTTTTTTATATATATATATATATAGTAAATGGGGATAGCCTGACTTCGTCATACTCAGATTCTATTCAGAATGTGAGTCTGAAACTGCTCCATTGGGCTGTGATTATAGGGCGTGTCTCAACCGAACCAGGAAAGAAAATGCCTCTGCATTCAATTGTATAGACCTTCAACCAATCAGAGCAACGGAGTAGATGACGCATGTTCTTCAATCATATTTCCGACCGACAAATGCTCTGTTCCTCTTTTAAAATCAATGCGCTGTCGATATCTTCTATAACAGACGCGATGGCGGAATCTACACATGATGTTTCATAAACAAAGTTCGGGAGGACCACGTTCAAATAATCAATCCAATCAACTTGTCATCAAACAATACCATGTCTAACCCTATCAGCATGAGAGGAAGCAAATTCACTCTGTCAACTCACCTAACATTCCTTGACAGGTTTCAGCATCCCTCCACCACCCCGACTCCTCACTCTTGGCTTGTTCTTTCACAGCCAGGAATACGGGGTAACTCTGGGTTTGGGCCGAATACCGAGCCCGGAGCCCTCTCATCGAAAAACACGTCATATACGCATTTATTCTATCAGACTTATTTGTAAGTGTGAACTCATGAATTCTCAATTCTACAGCAGCAGTCATCTTTGTAAACGAATTCAACCCAAGCGCTCTTTGGTGACGTGGATGATTACGAAACTGTTGATTATCTGATCACCATCATCGTATAAAGCCCGCCCCGACAATTTGATTGGTCCGAAGAGATCTGGACCGCGCATAATTACTCCACAACGACTCAAGTCCAGACCAAACTTCCCGACCAAAAAATATTGTGGGCGGGATTCGGTCTGGCATCCAGGCTAAAATGGGGATATAATGCATTTATGTATGTATGAGAGAAAAATTAATTTTCAGCAAAATGACTCCAGTTTTCAGTGTCACATGATCCGTGCAATAAACCAATCAGAGTCTCATCTCCCATTCCCTTTAAATGCCGGTTTCACTCGCACCAGGGCGGATTCACTCTTTACATGACGGAATGTGATAGTGAAAAGACCGAAAGCTTTTCTAGAGAGGAAATTGATCTACTCCTGCGCGAGGTTAAAGCGTGTGAGCAGACCATCTACGGGACAAGCCGGATTCCACCATATCTTTATGTGCACAATAATAATATTTTACATTGTAATATTTGGCTTGTTTTTGTGAGGCTGTGCATCCCTGTGTGTTTAGTAAGCAGAATGTACGGACGTTGTGGACCCGCCTATAGGCGCATATTACTAACACGCTCTTTAAATAACAAAAAAAATATTACACCAGTATATTTCAGTTTCCTCAAAATAGCAACACGCCAACAATGCGCCTGAACACTCCTCGTTTTGAGACCAGCATACCCATGGGCGCACATGTGGGCGCAAATGCATTAGCTATTTAAACAACGTGGCGCAGGACGTGAAAATGATAACTGCGTCGGACTGAAACTAGCAAAAAACACTTGCGTCGCACTTGGCACTGCATTGCGCCGAGTGTAAGATAAGGCCATTCGGCTCCGAAGCAGAAACATAATGCGAGATTGCACTCGCGGCTCCTTTTATACCCATGCGGGTGGGGTGGAGTTCGCGATGCAAATCCCGCAGACCCATGATATTTTCATACCATTGGCTCGTTTTCTAATAACTCGAAGGTGATAGGGCTCTCTAGCGAAACCCCCATTTCGCCAGTCACTGACGTAACTCGTAGTGACTGAAAGGGAACAATGGTTATAAAGCTCCATTATGACTATTTTGGTACAAGAATCTGGACTTTGAGGAAAGTTAATAATTACGTAAATTATATATCTATTTTAAACGCAGTGCTCTAGACAGCAAGCTAGCCAAAATGATTGAATTGTCTGGCTGGATTTGTCCTTGAGACTGAACCCTGTGTCTTTTCTCTTCACTCTGTCCTCATGGCTAAACTCTAAAGAAAATATCTGCAGTATTTCAGCTTTGCTGAGAATCAGTCATCGGCCCCCAATGATCAATGGGAAAGAAAACAAATCTTGTCCAGAGGAATTTGGCTGTCGGACACCACGGCCTTTAGCGAGTTGCTCGGCTAATCATAAATGACATAACGCTGCAGAAGAATAAGTGTGAAGTAACTAGGCTCTGACAAGCTAACGGATGGGTCGCTGGAGTCTGCTTGCATGACCTTGCCCATTTGAACCCTGCACTTCCTGTGTGCACCCCTCTATTACTAATGGCCCAACTATTCCAATTTTATTTGTGTACACAAAAATATAGATAAGTGTGACATACTTGACTGCTGAATCACCGCCACACATTATCGGCCGCCGACCCGGCGGCTATGTTTTCTCTTCTGGTGCCACCACACACAAAGTGCTCCGTTTCAGTGTCACGGACAGGCACAGAAAGCACATTGTCCCCCAGTGCTTGGGAAACGTCTGCGTTGGGACATTAATAGCGACAAGTGTAATTTCCCCTCTCTGACTTCCTTCCAGTTGAGCCTTTGGGAAAGTCAGAGGATGTTACTGGCTGGGAATGGAGGTTTATCTCAAAGGGACAGAGCTTAATTTACTAGTACAATATGAATAGGAAGTCATAATCTCTAACTGATGTGCTTAGGCTAACATCACTATTAACAGTCCTCAAACTTATTATTTTATCAAATCATATGTGTAATTGAGGAAAGGTGTGTGATTACTTGTCTAAGCTATCAGACAAAGTGATCATACACTAACATTTACAGTAGATGGCCTAATAGGGACTATGCTATCTTCTAATTTAGATTTGATGGAATCTGTTTTCAATTAAATCAGTCTCACACCAACAAAAGTAATTTTTGTAAAGTCAGACCATATATAAATACTGTAACTCCCCTTGTGAAAAAAAGCACTTTAGCTTATACCTTTAAAAAGAGTACTTATTACAGAAATAATACACTTTAAACTAATATAGTGTGAACTTAATTGAAGATGTGAAGATGAAGACGTAATGTAGGACTTTCATAATACTTCTATTGTCTTTGAAAATGGATAAACTAAAATATTTAATGTCATTTCTATTGAAACTTGTTTGCCATGTATTTAATTACACATTTGTAATTCAGTTATATTAACTTTAAATGCAAACTTAAATGTACTTATTTTAAATAGACAATGATTTAAAATGTTTTAGATTATAAATTTCATTTGACATTTTAAAAAGTGCACTTTCTTGTAGTGTCATGGAAGCGTAGAAATACACTTTTAAGATTTGAAGTACACTGCAAGTGCAAATTCAGTGCAATGCACTTCTTTTTAGAGAACAATCTTTATCCTTAAGCTCACAACAGGACATTTTCACTTTTTACAGTGTTTACAACTGGATAATTGGATGCATATTTAATACTTTCAGTTCTACCTCAAGTCCCCTTTGAAGTGTACTTTAGTGAGGAAGATATTGTTACATCAGCTTCTGGTTTCCACAGTGAAACTCATTGTTTTGTATAGAAAATTACTAAATTGCATGTTTTGAGGTTCAGGGGTAATACAATAGGAGGACTGACAGCATGTTAATACATGACATTGAGATTATGTGCTAAAGAACTGCTGAAGGTTTCTATAGCCACTAGAATATACAGTACTAGCACATTCTGTCTATCTTTTGTTGGTCAGGTTTGTCTCAGTCCATCTGTCTCTCTCTCAGGCCTACAGCAGGGTTGATGTTCTACTCTTCATCTGGCCACACACACACACACACACACACACACACACACACACACACACACACACACACACACACACACACACACACACACACACACACACTTTACGTGCCCTTGCAGTGCTGGTGATCATTACCTTCAGCTTGCTCCCTTGTTAATTACCAAAGCCAGTTTGACCTTGGCCACTGGTTAATTAGTTTTTCAAGAGGTGACAATTATTAAGGATTCCAATTACATCTGCCCATGCGCTGTATGCGAGAGGTTATTAAAGACAATCCATCTGTAATGGAAGACATTCTCATTTTATAGCTCGAGACAATTGTACAAGTTATGTAATCGGGAATACTATATAAGGTAAATAAGATGTCAAATCAATTAAGCACAAGTTGACAAACGACAGCTTTTGTCACCTCTTAATAACCTTTTTACAACAAAATGAAACATCACTGAACTTACTTAAGCTGGACTGTGACGCTATTTTCTCCTGTAAACAAACTTTGTTTCATTTTCCTGTTATCTCTGTAAAGCTGCTTTGAAACAATCTGGATTGTAAAAAACACTATATAGATAATTGTGAATTGACTTGACTTGTATAGCTGCTTAATCTCTTCTCACACACTCCCAGACAACAATAATCTTACTTTAGATCTCTCTAATGTGACATCAAATCAGTTTCTCTTCGACAAATTAGATGAAGAGCAAATAGAGACTTTTGCTCAGATTTTCTTCTTCTTAGAAAATCTCCCCAGTTATGTCACAAGTCTTCTACAGAAGTTCAAAATATATTTCATAAACATATCAAACTGTTGTCAGATCTACCAAGACTGAAAACAAAAGTCAGAGGTTTCAATGTGACTCATCAAATTTTCTCCAAACCTAATATTTTTTTTAAATCTCAAGAATCTCAAACTGCTAATTTCTCATCATATGCTTCCAAGAACAAACAATACATTTTTAACTTTGATCCACACCAAACACGATTTTATAGCTAGGCCTATTCTTAAAGCATGTCAACAAAAATTACTTTCTATTTTTATTGAATCTCATTTTAGGTGAAAGACAAGGCAAGACACCATAATTTTTATTTAGTTATTATTTTGTATTAGTTTTCTGTAGTAACATTTAAAAATGCAAATGATGCATTGGCTAATTAAATATGCACTAATTTGCATAGATTTCTAGAACATAAATCTGAACATTAGAACATTTTGAACATTGTTTAATTCTATATATCAGGGGGAAACAACTTTTGTAAAAGTCTTCAGAATATAGATAGGAATAAAACAGGAAAGTTTGGTCTATGTGAGTTCTGCTGAAGTGGTGATTTCTGACAGATGGAAAGAACACATTTTGAGAAAACGCCTTTAAAGATATGTATGGTAATTGAACTCTACAGACAAAAGTAGACAAATGCCCAGTTTCACAGACAGGGCTTTGATTTACCCAGGATTAGATCTTAGTTTAATTACGGCATTTAAGTGGCTTTTATACACAACATGCATTAGCAAAAAAAAAACAAAAAAAACATTACTGGTGTGAATCTTGAGACAAAACACTGGCAGTGACATTTTTTTAAGATATATCAGTGTAAATCGCTTTCAGTTAAAACAAATCAAACTAGACTTGAGCCTTGTTTGTGAAATTGGGGGATAGAGTAGTAAAAAAAAAGAACTTAAATATGTATTTTGAGCAAAATTTTGGCAAAATACGTACCCATACGTACATATCACTGCAGTTTTTAAAAGAAATGAACACTTGAGGCAGTAAAAGAGCAAGCACTTTTAATCATTTTCACACACAATTATGAATACAGGTGCAGATTATGGACTAATAAAGACTTTGTTTTTGGGGCAGGGTCAGGTGTAGCCTACGTTTTTTTGTTTTAAACGTAATGGAGCATTAATCTTTTAGCGCCACAATGTTGCCACAGGAACGTTTTTCGATTGAGCCGAGGCTGATTTTATTTCAGGTTTTATTTCCACACTAGTCTGAAAGAAGACATGTTATAGAATCATTATAGCCCAAAATCTCAAAATTGATCAATGCATGAAAAGAAAAAGAAAAAGAAAAAGAAAAAGAAAAAGAAAAAGAAAAAGAAAAAGAAAAAGAAAAAGAAAAAGAAAAAGAAAATTGGCTGTAGTGTCTTGCCTTAACTGAAAGATAACTGAGAGCTCAATTAAGTCTCCTGAGCAATGAAAGAACAGCCTTTGAGTAAAGACAATTTCCTCTGGGTTTTCCAGAACGGATCCTTTTTTAAATTGTTGAAATCAAAGGAGATTATTATCTACCACGTTCCTTTACAAGATACGCCCCAGACGCACACAGACAAGCTCGGTGGGATTATTTCATTAAGGCGTGTCAGAACCTGAATTTTAAATCAGTACCTCCACCTCTTGTCTGTCTTAAGGCTAACCCTTTCTCTCTCCATTATCCCCCAGTTAAATCCACAGAGTTAAAGGTCAGGCCAGGCACAGGGGAGTCGCTTCATGGCAGTGTTAAAGCGCCGCCTTTATGCAAGCCGAGCTCAATGAGGAGCCCCGGGCCCCAGTGCCGCCGAGTGGGCAACCGCCAGAGAAGGAGGTCACATACATATTCATCAAATCGGACATGCACATGTAAACTGCTTTTAATAGGCTTTGACAGCAGAAGTTGTGCTTGCCAAACGTGCGCGCATCAAAGTTAGATCACACGGTGGGTGACCCACTGACAGGGCGGCCCATCTTAACTCATGCCCAGACCCACTTCCTCAAGCATTATTGGAGTATTTTAACTTTTAGCAGCTTAAGGTCAAAATGTAGTCTAATGCTAAATATTGACTCTGCAGAGAACACATTCCCACAGAGCATTGCAACTAAATGAAATAATCAATTCAAGATGGTAGACTAAGCAAGGGAAGAGTTCATTGTACAGTACAGTAAATTAAAAAAAAAATTATACCGAAATGTATTGCTTAATTGTATTACTTATTGGAGTTTGTGGTGTTAGCTTAGCAACATGCTAACAGTAAACACTACTAAAATCAATTGTGTGATGCTCCGAGTTTCTGCCTAGAGTGTTCCAAATCAGTCGCTTACGAGGTGCAGTTCAGTTACACTCTAATAAATAAAGGTTTCAAAGGGGTGTTTCACAGTGATGTAAAATTACACGATCATCAACAATAAATGGCATAGAAATTAAAAACTGCCTAATGTTACCGAATGAAATGTCGTCCCAGGACGAGGTATGGGATTGTACAAACTTTGGGGGTGTTGATAGACTCAATCTACTCCATCTATGTTTTGATCATCGTTCTGAAACCAATCTGTATGTAGTCTTTGACAAAAATGCATCTTTCTCAACTTTTTGCGCAATAAATATATATATATACATTGCATGCAGATATTTATACAACAAAATATTCTGGGGGCCATGAAACTTTTGTGAAAATTATAAAAAATGCTGGCTGTGGCTGGTGACTTAAAAAAAAAAACCCCGCTGGAGTATAAAGAGTTAACAGTTTTTTAGTAATTTTTTTAAATGTGAAGAACAGTTGAATAATCTAAAGAACACTTTCCCACTATAAAGAACCTTTTGTGCAATGGAAATATTCCATGGATGTTATATGTTCTTCATGGTTCCATCAATGCCAAAAAAACAGTGTTTTTAAGAGTGCGGCTGCCTATGTAGTCGGTGTAAAAAAAACAACAGCTTGCTGTTTTAGGTTTTGGAACAGAGCCAATGTAATTCTTAATTTAGTTGTCTACCTGCTATTACTTTGCGGTGCATTGTGCATGTCGAGGCATTCTTAGTCTGATGTTTTCGCCAGGTAATCTGAATGAAGCATCAAATCGCAGAGCCTTCAAACATCCCCCAAAATAACACTAGAATTATTGTAAAAGCTCTCTGGTAATTGGATCAGATGAGGCAGATAATCAAGACTGAAGTTTTTTTGTTTGTTTTCCCTTTTTGGCCAAGCCGTGCAGTTGTGTTACAGCCTCCTGTTCGGCGTTTCAAAGATGAGGGAAGAAAAAGCCTTTGACGTGACACTCAAAACCCAGTGAGCTGCCAGCATTGACAATGCTAGCGTGCTCGCTGTCTCGCCATCATAAAGCAGTTTGTTGATGGGTTACCTGCCCTAGTCTGTCTGGTGCGGGACCGGTAATACAATCCGTCTCATTCAGACAAGAGGAGACTGCCCCCAGGCATCGTACCATGCCCTTAATCACGACAAAAGCTAAGATGGGACTTAGATAGCACATCAGCCTTCCCTCAGATTGCTAATTATGATATCATTTTTCAGCCACGGAGGCTGGAATGGGCAGTTCTCTGGTGGAAGAAGAGATTCCACGCTCCGAGGGAGTCTAGGAGAGCAAGTTTACGGTCTCCAGCCGTGTCGTGTGCTGCAAATTATCCTTTCAGCGTAACCTGCATTTGCCACTCGCAGTCGGCAATAGTCCTCAATCTCCGTAAGAAGCACTCGAGCCCAGGCGTATTTTAGCTGGCTTCGCATGCGGCGCGAGGCTCAAAAAACTCCCTGGAAGTGAGTCAGCCTCTGTAACACAAGCACTGAATCGGCCTTTGACAATGTAACCAATGTTGTTCTAAGAGGGCCCCCCTGAAAAAATGATTTAATCATTTTTCTCTTTCTCACTTATTTTCCCAGCATGGGAGCTGAGCAGCATTCCAAAACAGTGAGGGAAAGACATTACAGCAGCCATTTCCTGAGAGGAGGGGAGGAAAGCTCTTACAAGGCACTTCTTAATAGGAGTCTGCCTTAAGCAGACTACTCGTCTCCAAACATCTTCAGGGATAAAATACAACCTTGGGTTTAGACAGTGTAAAACGTCTTTTTTTTTTCTTCTTCTTCTTCTTAGAAATAGAGAATGTGTGGGAAGTGTGCGATTTTTCAATGTTAACCGCGCAGGTTTATAAATTCACTGACTTTCTGACCTAATAATACATTTGTTTGAGAAACCTGTATGAAAACAATCATTATTTTTGCCATTCCGTTTGCCATTATACTGCATAAATTGTTCACATGTACTGAAAACAAAATGAAGGGATAGTTTACCCAGTCAAGAAAATGACTGAAATGTATGTTTACTCACCCTCATATCATCCCAAATCTGTCTGATTTTCTTCTCTTTTTTTTTTTCTTTTTTTTTTTTACAAATGAAAGTCAATGGGGTCCAATGTTGTTTTAGCCCCTCTGACCAAAACACTTCTCCAAAACACTTTATTTAGTGTTCCATGGTAGAAATAATATCAAGTTTAAACCCATTACAAATGCCTGAGAGCCAAGAATAAAACCCAATGGACATGACTCCAGTAGACATTCTCTCCACATTGAATGGAGAGGACAAGTTGTGCGGAACCTGTGTCTCTTTGAAAATAAAAAGCAGCCTTTGAGGTCCAGCAGCGTCTCTATTCTTCTTCAAGCATGTATTGTCTTCTGATAGCCTCCATCTATAGCTGACATCCACTTGAAATCTTTGAAGTAGTGTGTATATATGCCACAAGTGGTCTTCATGTTACAGTAGATCGCTTTACCCCGTCCCATTACTTACAGGTTTGACGGGGCAACTTGCATTAGTGCTGCGCCGGTGTCAGGGTTTGAGTGGCACATTAATAGCGGCCCCCGCATGATACTTATTGTATTCAAATGACTGCAGAAACTGAGTACATATACATTGTAATTATACACCCGATGTTGATGGACGACTCCGGTGTTTAAATAGAAGAAGAATTTCCTTTGTAAATTAACACTGCTCTAATTGCATCGTCCTCAAAATAACGGGGGCACTGACCCTGGCCAGAAGAACCCAGCAGTGTGAACCTCTCACTGATTTAATCACTTTGCCCTTAATAACGTCTATTTTAAGAGCGGGGTAAGTGTGTTCCTATGGAGGGTTTCCCAGATCTATCAGTCATAGAGATGGGACGGCTTAGACCCGAACAGGTTCAAATGCACAGCCAGATGGGTAAAAATTATAAATGCTTTTTTTTTTTTTTTAGATAATGTAAGGTACAGTCCTGAGATGTCAACAAGTCTTGAGTCACTCTAAAATAATGCAAAAAAAAAAGAAGAAAACATAAATCAGTGATGCTAAATAAGTAAAAATAAATACACACATGCATACATAAATAAATAACACCCTTAAAAAAATTATATTTGACATAAATTAAAAGGAGTTGTACAACATGTTAGTACGTTGGGGTGGGGGGTGTGGGGGGTGTGTGGGGGTAATAATAAGACAATATGACAATAATAAGAACTAGAACGTACATTTCCAGAAGAAAATGTGAATGGTGCTTGCAGTGGCAAAAAACACGACCCGGTTGCTAGGGTGTTCTTGGAGTTTGCTATGAAGATGCTAAGGTGTTCTGGGTGGTTGCTAGGGTGTTCTGGGTGGTTGCTAGGGTGTTCTGGGTGGTTGCTAGGTGGTTGCTAGGCGGTTGCTAGGGTGTTCTGAGTGGTTGCTAGGCGGTTGCTAGGGTGTATTGGGTGGTTGCTAGGCGGTTGCTAGGGTGTTATGGATGGTTGCTAGGCGGTTGCTAGGGTGTTCTGGGTGGTTGCTAGGCGGTTGCTAGGGTGATCTGGGTGGTTGCTAGGCGGTTGCTAGGGTGTTCTGAGTGGTTGCTAGGTGGTTGCTAGGGTGTTCTGGGTGGTTGCTAGGGTGTTCTGGGTGGTTGCTAGGCGGTTGCTAGGGTGATCTGGGTGGTTGCTAGGCGGTTGCTAGGGTGTTCTGGGTGGTTACTAGGGCGTTGCTAGGCAGTTGCTAGGGTATTTTTTGGTTGCTAGGGCGTTGCTAGGCAGTTGCTAGGGTATTCTGGGTAGTTGCTATGGTGTTACTAGGTGGTTGGTAGTTGTCACAGATGGTTACTATGGTGTTTGTAGCATTTTCTTGGCATGATTTAGCACTTAGCTAATCAAAATTAGCATGTAGCTATTCACTGCTAGCATGTGTAGCATGTAGCAAGTCCTGTTTGCTAGCATGAGTCAAAAGAGCCAAACCCCATCTCTATACGATGTTCTGATGCAGAGATATACGCCTTGCAAAACGGTTGCTAGGGTAATCTGTTTGGTTGCTAGGGAGTGTCTTGGCATTTGCCAATCATGAAGCTCCAAAGTCAGTGTGAATGTATAAACCAACCCCCATCTCTATACGATGTTTTGAAGCAGAGATATAGGTCTTGCAAAATGGTTGCTAGGGTACTCTGTTTTGTTGCTAGGGAGTGGCTTGGCAGCTGCCAATCATGAAACTCCAAAGGCTGCTTGTCAGTATGAATGATATAAACCAACTCCCATGCCTCTGTGACATTCAGAATGGATGATATCCCTGTCTGGATTTTGGTTGCTAAGGTACTCGACAATGGTTGCTAGGGAGGGGCTAGGAAGTGTTGAGGTGATTCGGGATTGGCTGTTTGCTGCCCTGAGTCAAACGAGCCAACCCTCATGTTTCTATGACACTTATATCCTGAGATATCCCTTTGATGTCTTTCAATGGAAGTCTATGGAGCTTGTTGCTAAGGAGCTCTAAATGGTTGCTAGGGCGTGGCTTGAAAGCTTCACAATGATCCTGAGAGACTGATTGGTCGTCTGAGTAAAATGAGCACGCCCCCTTGTCTCTATGACACTGTGATCCAGAGTTATGTTCAATACAAATGCGGTTTCTATGGTGTAGGACAGCCCATTTCATGGGCTGTCCTACACCATAGTACTTCATTGGGGCAACTTTGGGCCGGTCCTGCCCCCCAGGGGTGCAACTTTTACCCCATTGTGTGGTATGTTGTTACAGAGCCTACCAGCCTCTTCAAATGTGATCCAGAGTTATGTTCAATAGAATATCGCTTACTATGGTGTAGGACAGCCCATTTCATGGGCTGTCCTACACCATAGTACTTCATTGGGGCAACTTTGGGCCCCTCCTGCCCCCCAGGGGTGCAACTTTTACCCCATTGTGTGGTATGTTCTTACAGAGCCTGCCATGTCTCTTTAAATGTGCCAAATTACACGTTTCTGCGACATCCTTGCTCTGAGCTATGAGTCTGTGAATTTTGGTTGCTAAGGTGCTCGACAATGGTTGCTAGGGAGGGGCTAGGAAGTGTTGATGTGATTCATGATTGGCTGTTTGCTGCCCCGAGTCAAACGAGCCCACCCTCATGTTTCTATGACTCTTCTATCCAAAGATATCCCTTTGATCTCTTTCAATGGAAGTCTATGGAACTTGTTGCTAAGGTGCTCTAAATGGTTGCTAGGGGCGTGGCCTGATAGCTTCACAATGACCCTGAAAGACTGATTGGTCGTCTGAGTAAAATGAGCCCGCCCCCTTGTCTCTATGACACTGCGATCCAGAGTTATGTTCAATACAAAATCGCTTACTCTCTCTCTCTCTCCATTTCATGGGCCGTCCTACACCATGTTAAGTCAATGGGAAACTTTCGGGCGCTCCTGCCCCCCAGGGGTGCAACTTTTACCCCATTGTGAGGTATATTCTTACAGAGCCTGCCAACCTCTCCAAATGTGGTAAATTTCACATTTCTGCAAAATCCTCGCTCTGAGCTATGAGGCGTCAAAGTTTGACACAATGTTAAGTCTATGGGATTTTTCGGCGACTTTTTCGCCCCTGGGGCGAACACCGCACCCCCGATCGCTTATAAAAGTCATAGCACACCATTCCCGAATAGGCCGCACGTTTGGACACCTCATTCATGGGTCTGTGACAAAAACTGCGGGAGGAGTAGCGCGTCAAAAAAACGGCGGAATAAGAATAATAAGTATGAGCAATAACACTAATGTTGCTTTGCCTATAGGCAAGCACCATTAATTACAAAAGAGAAAAGAAAAAGGTAATTGGACTATAGGGAGAAGCGTGTCATAAAAAATTATTCAAACATCATAATGCATATAACATAATTAAGTAATGTATTTCAGTATAGTTTTAGATTCAATCTTACAGAATAAAACTGACACTGATATAACGTTTTTGGTAATGATGATATTCTTTTAAGTTACTTTGGCACCATATAAACGTACAATATATGGATATGGTAATTCAGTGCCTTGAAGTGTAAGGAAGGAATGTGACCACATTCTTTGGCATAGTTAATGATTGTCCATTAGTTTTAAAGGTATTGGGTAGGCGATTTTCAGAGCGGCTAGCAATAGCAAGTTAGCTTTGAAAGCATGAGATCCCAGCCACTGACCTGTACCACCTGACTGCTGCAGATTCATTTAGCCGTTGATAGTGTTACCATTGAAACGCATACATTCGAGTCATGAACCGCTCAGAGTATAACATCAGGTTTTCATCTCTTCCAAATGACAGTAGTTATGGCATGAACGCAGCATAAGCTGCTTGTTTTGGTTCAGGAGGAACTGTAAGAGGCGGCTGCTTGTTTCGGTTGCGGTGCTCGGTGACTGACGTCTGTCTAATGGTGCGTTCACACCGGACGCGAATAGCGCATCAGGCGCGAGTGATTTCAATGTTAAGTCAATGCAAAGACCCATTACGCGCGTAAAAAAATCCTGCGGCGCGAATGAGGCGTAGAGTGCAGCGCGGTAGATGTGAATACTCCTCATTCGCGCGTCAAGTTCGAATTGAGCGTCTGGCGTGTTACGCGCAAATGATTTTATAGTGCTTTTTGTGCATTCACACATTCACGGACCGAATGCAATGATTGGACGAACATGTTATAGTCCCACGTCTTCCAAAGATGATATATACACATTAATAAATGTAGACCACTTAACCTAGTGATTGCCATCATGATGTGAAGATACTGTTTCTGGAACAAATCGCATACCCTGCTTTTAATGGGCAAAGCTGATTTGTGTATTCATTCAGGATGTCTCATCTGTCTCTTCAGCGTTCTCTATCCTGTGCTCATATAACCTGCGTGATAATTCCATCAAACATCATTTATGTAAATGTAATTACTGGAGAAACATGATAGCAAGATGCAGGAAATTTATTGCTCAGAGGGGTTTGGCTCTAAACATTCAATTAAAATAATACGTTTCGATTTAATCAAAACATAATAAAATGCAGAGGACAACCGGTCTTCCAGTGAGGAGATGAGTTCCTCTCCAGAACTGAGATGCTGTGCCATGTAAACCGGGGGGTGTGCGCCAGGGGGCCGTGCCAGCTTTGGCCAAGTTCGACACAGACGGTCTACAGCGGGAACCTCTGGATTCAGACGTACATCGAAGAAAAGACCCGAGCTCAGGTTTCATGCTCATTCCGTCCACCTGCGCTTGCTTTTGTCTCACAGCTTCAAAGCTGTTTTAATTTTTCTCATAAAGGAATTATGTATCTCAATGTTGTCACAACACAAGAACTTTTGTGGCTAAGCAGCAGACAGCACAGATGTAACTTGAAATTTGTGAGATATCTCTTCCCAAGCAAATTAAATAAACACAATTAAGCAAGCCAACTGGTACTGTAATTAAAGGAGAAGCGCACCTTATTTACTTACTATTCCGTACACCATTTCTGGATGTTTAACACGCCAGACTCGATGCTTACAGATGTGTTTCCAAGGTGATAAACCTTTCACTTTGGGAGGTGACGCGTGCTCAGACGCAGGGGTGCTTGATTCATGTTGTCATACGCAGATGTCTCAAAGGCAGAGACCTGAGGAAGAGGAGGGCATGTAGACCCCAACCAACCCTCCCTGCTGACAATTTACCAGCACAGCACCGAGAGGTGAACCATGCCACCTTTTTAATTACAATAGCTGTTTTTCATAGTATATGCAAACCAAAGCTTTGTAAGGTGATGAAACAACTGCAGAGTGAGAAGAGAAAAACAATTTATCAAGTTCCCCGCTTGTCAAGCGCTCCCTTATGTGCCTTCCCAGGAGTCAATGCTGTGCTTTTACGCACGTAAGTTCTTCTGAGAAACAACAAAAACATCCATATTCAGTGTTCATGTAATACTTGGCTCTATCTGTCTAAATTATCAAAACTGTATTGAAAAAACATGCATACACATTAAGACACCAGCAATGTGGTAACATCTAATAGAATTGGTTAAATTCAAGTCATAAAATATTTATTTTTATATGACTGAATCAACCTGGCTCCTTTACGTTTCTGAAATAAAACTAATTTCATCTGCAAATAACTCCTTACCCAAAAATAAATATACTAAAATGTATTTGAAATGCTAAGTGTACTACAAATACATTTAAATACTTCATATAACTTAATATAAATATCATGCAATATACTTTTATTATAGTAATTTGAACTAATTTTGTGTCATCTGGAAATAGTCCTGAGGTCCAACTAAGGATATACTTATTTAATAAGTAACTAAATATTTATATTTCATATTTATAACTAAATATTTGACTGTGCTAAAGTGGAACTATTGCAAGTATATTGTAGGTATACTTTAAATACATTGCATTTAAAGACTGATATTATACAAAAATAGTACAAAATTACAAATAGTGACATTAAACACATTTCCTAATGTTAAGAAATAAAGAGGTACTCCAAATAAAGTTTAATTATAATATAAGTAAGTCTCAAGCGATAAGTCAGTAAATATGTTAATGGATTTATAGTGAAATAAATGTATTTTAAATGCATTTTGCTATAGGTTTTTTTTCACCAGGGTAGAGTCTCTTTTTTGAGAGGCATGTTTTGGTTAAGTTGATAAAAAAAAATGTGTGTGAGTGTGTGACATTGTGATGTAACAAATAATTTATATATTTATAAATATTTGTGAATTCTCACAGTAGCGTGATTTCAAAAAAGTCCTTTTGGACCCATTTTTTTTCTTTCTTTTTTTCCCTTTCCACTACGGAGATAAGCTATTCTCATTCTTCTTGTTGAGGATAATGAGGCACTTTGTCCTAATTTCTTAAAATTCACATTTGAATTGCGTCTCAAAGGACAATTCATCTAAAATGCAAAAACATTCAATGTTTTATGAATACTGCGAGTCGTTTAGTAGTTTCTCCTCCTTTGCATTGTGTGTCTAATCCAGGAACATGACCTCATTTCTGTAGTTTTTATTCCCCGTGCTTCTTTGCAGCGTTTTCCACATTTAGAGCGCACCCAAAGCCCAGAGCGCACAGCTGAACACAAGGATCTGCAGAAACCAAAATGGTGCATATTGGGTGAATCCCATTAAAATGATTTATTGATATTTTGGGGGGGGATGTGTTCACTATTTATTGCACTTTTTGCTGTTTTAGGATGGAAAACGAACAAGAGATTTTGGTGTTCAGTTCAAGATAAAATGTGAATATTGTCATACTAAATCAGTGCGGTGGGCTGTAGGCCTCTTCCTGTAGGGTCACGGACAGCAGGGAAAAACAAAGCTATGTAAATAATAAAATGCAAATCACTACATAATTGTGTATAGTAAAATAAAATGATCAGCCTATCAAGTCTTATCGAGTCTGCAGCAGGCCTATCACTGGTTCCTGTTCAGCACATCAGTGTTTCCCACAGAGTAAAACAGTCGTTTTCTTATTAATGATCATCATTTCCTGTCGCTTGTGTTCCAGTAACTTGAGTGCATCGCAATAACATTGATCTGAAGATCCTTTAGCCGAGCACTTGATCCCCTGGCCTGTGCTACTGATAGTCCAGCCATGTTTTATTCATCTCTAATTAACTATTTTCATTTCAGATCATGAAACTGTACACCACAGGTGCGGGCGTTATTCAATCAAAGCAGGCCATTTCTGTATTTAACTCTGATTAAAACAGCACTCATAATGCATTGTTTTTAACTGGACTTTTCCTGAATTAACCTATAACATTGGATAAAAACGATTTTTTTACCATTTGGAATGATTTCATTTAGACTTTATTTCAAGATACATTACTACTGTACTACTGAACTTTGATCAAATCATATTTTCCCATCTCAGGTCTATAAAGCACTGTACATTTTAAAATATGTTTAGAATTTAAGTGATTAATCATTTGAATAGACTTAGTAAATCACACATTATACTGGAAAAATATTACAAAGCCATGACATTTTAAAGCATATACTTTACCAATAACCAAACTATTATTTTTAGTCCAAATGACATGTAGGCTATATACATTGTTTTGTCTTTTTGTACACAACCCATTAAAAAGTAATGTTAATGAATGGTCATATGCAAATAACCTGATGTTGAATTATATATTTTAAAAGTCAAAGTTCTTTTGCTTTACATCAGATCATTTCACTAACTTCTGTATCTTGCAAATATATTAGTAGTAAGTCAGTACAGGACACACATACACGTATGGGAATGGCACATACACAGTTTCCCACACTGACCCAACTTAACCTCCTTGGTTTGTCCAAGCCTGTATGTTATAAATGGGCCTAGTGTCATTGAAATGTATAAATTATATTATTATTATCCTGGTAAACCCTACATTATGGATATCCCCACAAAGAAGTCAATATTTGAAATCCTTGTCCTTGTGGGGACATGTTTTCTGAAAATGTAAACATGCAGAAAGTTGTGTGTGATGGGTAGGGTTAGGGGTAGGGTTAGTGTAAGGGGAGAGATACAGTTTGTACAGTATAAAAACATTACGCCTATGGAGAGTCCCCACAAAGGTAGCGAAACCGTGTGTGTGTGTGTGTGTGTGTGTGTGAGTGTGCGTGCGTGCGTGCGTGCGTGCGTGCGTGCGTGCGTGCGTGCGTGTGTGTGTGTGTGCGCGCGCGTGTGTGTTTCTCACATGTCCAGTGCCAATATCCTGTGAACTGCAGATGTCTCACAGGCTCATTGAGGTTTGACAGGCTGGGATGTTCATCAAAGCAGTAGGAAGCCTCCATTTCATTTCCATCTCTCCACACATCCTAATTACCGTGCCACCACTAATTAATTTACACCACCTTGCAAGTTATGAAACCTCTTCTCTTTTTTTTCTGAAGAAAATTCATACCTGAAGCTGAATCTGAGCTTCAGACGAAAACACAACCACAAAAACATCCCAGACCAGACCTTAAAATGTCCAGGATGCAGGAATCTCAGTGCTCAGTTGTTCTGCGGGCCGCCTCGGGTGACGGACAGGTCCGGGTGTGTCTTGAAGCGGCGTGGGGTGACGGTGGACGACAGTAAGGCCCGCGTCGTGTTGTGTCAGCAGTGGAGACGCACCATATTCATGTTTTTAGCGAGCAGGTTCACAGCACAGCAGGAGAATGTGCACACAGTCTCCACCTATCACCCTCTTTCTCACACACACATATCATTAGCTACTACACTTTAAAGTAAACGGCGGCAAAAGGCGGCGAGTGCCTCAACACTTTAAATTCGATTTAGCTGTGCATGTGAAAATGCTCTTTGTGCGCCTGAATAAATGAATGGGTAATTGTGCTGTCTGCGACGTTATGGAGGGGTTGATGGCAGCTCGACAAAGTCAATGTCGGAACGAGGTCGTTTGCGCATACGGTGTCGTTGTCTGCGTTAGTCTGTCTGCGAGATCTATCCACACCTTCGCGGTCTAAACGCGGGCGTCTTTTTGCGTCTGTGCCAAATCGCTGACATTGCAATTAATCACATCCTAATGAACATCCGCCTCCCACCCGTGTTGCGTCGGAGAGCTTAATGAGCTTGAGATCCGAGCGCGTTAGAAGGATAGTTTTCATTTACCCTCCTGTAAGCAGTGAAATAAATGATGCTGTGTCCACCGTGTTCTATTAAATTTCTCATGACCTCTTTTCAACGAGCCAAAGCCACAGCTCTGCGTTATGAGCCAAACAGGAGTGGTGAAAGGCCGATGTTAGAGGCGCGGGTTGTTCGCCCAGTGACGCCCGGCATGTATGATTCAGTAGTGTGGTGTTAAACACACAGTTCTCCTCGTACTGAGGCATCCGCAGTGGCTCCTATGCAGGGAGCCGGCTCCACTGCTGCCCAAATAAGGGCCCGTTGGTTGGCGAGGCCGTGTAACTCATGGGTGTTTATCCCTCTGATGTGGAGATGGTGTTACCTGTGCCGGCTCATTTGCTGTATTTCATCCTGAAGTTCACTTCAAAGCGGTGCTGACGGCTGGAAAGTAAGGGAGTCACTGAGTGAGTTATGCTGAGGTATCAAAGCACCTCTTTATAAACAGTGTGCTCATTTGTTTCTTTAATTCACTTTAAAATGGCGTAGTATGGTGTGTCTGTTGGAATGACTAGCCTGTTAAAGGAAAAGTTCACCCAAAAATGCAAATCCAGTCATTATTTACTATCCATCAGGGTGTTCCAAACCTTCTTGTATGCAACACCAGAGAAAATATTTTAAAGGAGCTTTGAACAATAGATTAAGGGCGCTTTCACACTTGGTTTGATTGCCTGTTCTGAACCCGAGTTCGATTGCCCCCCCCTGCCCAGATGGACTGTGTTCTCATTGGGCCCTCTCTTGCACCCAGCGCAATTGACTTTGTACACCGACGCATGTATCATTCCTATTTTGCACCCGCGCACAGCAGACTTTTCCCTCCACAGACGCACGTCTCTAAATTAGGGAATGAACTTGCGCTCCCGGGGGCGGTTCAGCAAAAAGAGGAGGCGTGTTCCGGCGCAAATGTTCCCTGGTGCTATTTTGCAGTTTTAGAAGACAATTTCGCCACTGACCAGGAAAAACCAAGTCTAAAGACAGTGGCGCGTTGCGTGTTAGTCATATACTATTTTAAGGGCGCATGCTTAGCAATAATGTAGCGTGTGAACAACGTGCAAACACTTTGATTCTCTAATCTAAACAGACGCAGCAGTTTTCATTTTTGCAAATCATACATTATTACAAGGAAACATATTAACACGAGGGAAATCATTGTTGTGTCCATGAAGATGTGAAAAAATAGGCATAAATCTAGCTTACACATTTACCCAAATTATTGTCGCCTGTTTAACCGAAGCCAATTTGGGTGTGTTTCTCCCATTCCCATACAATGTCAGTTCTCTGTGTTTTACGGCCCTGACGAGAACGTCTGTCTCCTCGGCTGTGAACCGCTCCTGGCGTGCGCTTGGCAAATCCGCCGTTATAATAGCAATCTGCCATGGAACAAGCGCGCCTGCTCTTAAAGGGAATGTGAGATGACTCTCTGATTGGTTTATTTCACGTTACGCCCAAACCACACCTATGAATAATGAAGCTACTTCAGACCAACACATTTTAGATTTGCATCAGGCGCAAGAGTAATTTATCCCGCCGGTATAATAGTAACAGTACCCGGGATCCGCCCACAAAGTTACTTGCGTTTCACGCTTTATACTTGCGTTTCAAAATAGGGCCCATTATATTATTTGTATCAGAACCGCGATACGCTTGCGTCATCAAGCTGCAGCTGGCGCGTAATCGTGTTGCTTGGTAACCGGCGCCGCTATGAATGAAAAGTCGTCAAATGGATAGAATTGTTCGCTTCACATTTGCTCTTCTTTTTTTTAAACGTTTGTTTTTGTTTTCAAAGAAAAGATACAGAATCACACTTGCGTCTGTCTGCCACAAAAGTACTAAAATCATTCCAAAGACAACGGGCTGTCCGCCAATTTTTTGCGGAGGCAACAGGCAAGCATAAATCATCTCTCTGCTTGCAGTGCGTCAATCACACACACACACACGTGCACTGACGACTTTCCCGTTGACCACATTATACATTATTCGTATTCAATAGCGGTTCACTTCCGTGATTTGGTACGATTGCATTCATATCAGCAGCGAACCGTTCTGGAGTTCACATGAACCGTACCCCAGACCACTCTTTTTAAGTGGACTCAAGTACGGTTCCCGGGTGCGCACCCGAGTTCGGGAGACAGCGTTCACATCATCCAAACGAACCAAACTCTGACGTCATTCGAACCCGGGTGCGCACCAAAAGTGAAAGCGCCCTAAAATGACCTCAAAACCAAACAATTTGATCCATATGACACATGCACTATATTCCAAGTCTTTTGAAGCCATATGGTTTGTGTGAGGAACAGACTGAAATGTAAGTAGTTATTGACTGAAAATGTCTCAAATCTCATTCATCATATTTGAACTGGTGCATTATGACTGAGGCTGGCCACACTGGACACGTCAAAGCGACAGGATTAAAGATTATTATTTTACAATAAATGACTTTAGTCAGAAATGTACAGTGAAATTAATGCATGGTGGTTTATTTTATTCTGAATTACTGTTAATCAACAGCAAAAGGAGGCTGACATCACAGTAATTTACTGTAATTTACTGCAATTTACGTTTTTTACTGTGAATTAACATTATAAAGTTGTCTTTAACCATGCCACTGTAAGAAATTATATTGTTTAATGCTGTAATTGTCACCATGATGGTGATGAGTGTTCAATTTGCTTGGGCTCTTGGACCTGATATATTCTTATTCAAAGTTCTGACCTAGCCAAGTCAGAAGTGTATATATGCTAATTGTCTGCTTTTAAGTCAGTCAAACTATACTCTTATTTGCATTATTTCAGCATCCAGATTTACCAATATCTTACCAATAGCTGCTGATATTTCTCTTTGAAATGTGTGACATCATCTTCCAACACAAGATTAATCTTCATCTTTAATCTTCCGTCACATAATTATGCACAGATGTCAATACTCCACAACAATGATGACACTCAACAAATAATAATAATAATAATAAAGATCAATTCTGAACATCACAAAATAAACAAACAACACAAACTGCTTAAAGTGAACCATAAGGCAGCACAGATAAAACCAACAGGAATCAATAAACTCTACAGCATAATATATGCATGCCACACTGCATGCTGGGTACTTTCATAGATGCACTGTAGAAATACAGTATGATATTCCAAGAGTGCAGTTAGATACACGAGAAGTCCTACTGTGTAAATACTGTGAAAGTCATGCAGTTATTAACCTGGAATATACTGTAATTTCACACTAAAATATTGTGCAGTGTATGGGAACATGCTGCATCAAGTTACTTGGAATTACCGTCTGACATTATCACAGTACTATCGTGCAGCCATGAGCCCGAATGTGTGTGTTACGATGTGCAGGGTCACACCTGCAGCGTTCTGATTCCATCTGAGAAGTGCTTTTCAAATTGTTTCCCATTAAGCTGAAGCGAACAGGGCCGCAGGACTGCCAAAAGTTCTCCTTCCTCAAGCCAACAGAGCAAGGGTGCTGTCAGCTTATCTTGGGCTGGACTTCAATTCAAACTCAGGAGGGTTGGCCAGAAATACGCTCCTGTGTCAGGCTAAGAGGAATTTTGAAGGGGGGGAAACAGGTGTGAAATGTACAAAACTCTGACCTTCAGTGCCCTTGTGAATTTATTACGATGAGATTTTGACAGTGTTGGAGCGATGCCGTGCGCTCTAAGCATATCAAACGGAGCTGCGTGTGGCGGGAATCTTTCGTGGAATGGCAGCGCAACTCCTGAACGGCTACAATAACAAAACGTCCATTACGTCAACTGATATGATGTATATACAACATGATTATTTTTTTTATGTTAGACTGAAGTGACGCGTTGAGCGTATAACTCCACTGATGTGAAAAGAAAAGCAAAGTTTACCTCGGCTTTTAGTGAACCTGGCGGCCTTTCGGATTGCATGTCACAAAGCACAGCCGTACGTCAGTCTTTTCCTCAAAGTATAATTTTTTTTTATGTCCAGTCTATATTGATTTTATATTTTTTGTTATTCTCCAAAGATCATGAAGTGTGCCCTTTTCACAGATCGGGTATTCTAATTATATACTGGTCATAACCAATTAGAAACCTTTCAAAAGCCCGATAACCTTTCGTGTATTTTCTGGTTAAGTTCAGCTTGATCTTGATGCCTGACAATTAAATTGGGCCCTTTCATTAATCTCAAGTTGTCGTCTCTGTTTATGCAGGTTGTGATGATGGGTGGGGGTTGAGTGTGTGTGTGTCTTTATAATTGCATCTGCCACCTCAAAGCTAGATGGAAAACCAAAGGCATTACCTCACAGTGTCCTTGAGATATTTTCTGAATTGCTTTGAAATGTTTTTAATGGCAAATCACAGGCACCGCAATTATGCCTCAATGCAGAATAATCATGATTGTTTTGAGGGCAGATCACTTTGAGGGATATTTCTTTTGAGGTTTTATGTGTATAGCTGGTTTCTCGATATTCCTAATGTGGTAATGGTGTTGACGTCATTTCTTTTCTTTTCACTCGCCTTTTTAAATCTCTCTACCTTCGCATTTTCCTTGCGTTCATTTGATTTTCCACTTTCACAACGTATCTTCTTTCAGCTAAGCAGCCGTTCTTGACTTCATAATGAGAGTGTACTTATAAAGTTGAGGGGGGAAATCTTCTTCCTTTTCGAACTGAGAGACTAGAT
Source organism: Phoxinus phoxinus (assembly GCF_949152265.1). Classification (NCBI taxonomy): domain Eukaryota; kingdom Metazoa; phylum Chordata; class Actinopteri; order Cypriniformes; family Leuciscidae; genus Phoxinus; species Phoxinus phoxinus. The sequence continues at coordinate 29,185,120 of NC_136889.1, forward strand.
AACCGTGCTAGGGGATGGGCTTCAGTTGCCACTCTCAAGGGCTCATGGGTAATTATCAGCTGTCATCATTTGTCAGATCACCAGGTATTTCCTACATTAATCTTGTCGTGTGCCCTCCCACATCTTCTTGGAGAGGTGCTCTAAGTGAGGAATAAGGTGAATGGGCATGACATACTGCCTGAGACGGATCTTCGACGGTGACCCCCGCCCCTCGTCCCAGCAGGACGGGGGGATTCGTCCCTGTGCTCCGGGGATGCTGCATGCTAATTTGACCTATTGTTTCAGGGTGACTGCTTTCTCAGTGCCTCCGAACAAAAGGCCTTTGCATGGATCTCTGTTTCGCCTTGTTTAATATTTACATTTGAATATTAGCCTGGCTCCAGCGCTAAGGATATCAAAGCTACGGTGAAGAAAGGAATTTTGCTCTCTGCTTTTGACTGGAGGATTTTGAGAAGGGATTTGAGAAGTCGATGTTTTGAAGTTTGAGATGCTGCGCGCATTCTCGTTAGCACCAAAAGCTTGAACACAGAGAATATTCATTTGACAATGATCAATTGTAACGTTAAAACCGATTTTGTATGTCAAATGTTGTTCCTTTTTAAAAATAAAGTCTGTCTGCACTAGCAAAAGTTTACACCCTAGCATAGAAGCATATTAATGATGAAGACAAGTTAATTATAAACGCTACACATTGAGCTTTCAGTATATAACTAACTAACACATTTGTAACTGGTGAATTGATGGCGAAATCATACAATCAATACAATCTCATTTGCACGTTTTTATACGATCTGCTTATGCTCCACTGAGGGTTAGGTTTGAAGGTGCTGACTTAATTTTTTAAGATCAATCATCTTGGATGTTTAAGTCATTTCAACTTGCGTTGAATCTTGTATAAACTAAAATAATATAAAAAAGTTGAAAATCACTTACCGGTAACTTATTTTGATGAGTTAAAGCAATGTAAAAACATATGTTGTCATATCTTATTGATCATATAATTTATTAGCTTTTTTTCTAAAAGTAGCACAATTTTGAGGAAAAAATCTTAGAAATTCTTGCAAACCAATTCACGAAAAGTAAAATAGTTATGTTTTTTCGTGAGATCAGGCTGAAAAAAACTCATTAACTGTATTAAAGCTGTAATTTCTGTTCCACTAGCATCAGCAAACAGAACTAGAAACAGATTCCCTGAGTTTACATCCACATTGTCAGCCATTGGTCAACCAAAAAGATAGTCAAGAGAAAGCTTATATGTTGGGCCAGTTGTGAAGCTCAAAACAGAACAAACTATTCAAACACTTTATTTCGATGGTCCACTTTAGTCATTCTTCAAACTATAGGTAACTTTGCAACTACATGTCAAATATCTCGCATTAGAGTATTAGTAGACTGCCTGCTTAATATCTGCTAATACTTTATGGTAATGTTCCCCCAACAGACATTCTACTGACTGTAAGTAACTTTGCAACTACACGTCGACTTATTCCACTAACCCAAAGCCCTAACACTTAACCCTGACCTAACAGTCTACTAATACTCCAACTCAATTAGTTGACATGTGGTTGCAAAGTTACTTATAGTTAGTAGAGTCTCTAAAGTGGACCATCAAAATAAATTGTAACCACAAAAACTATTACAATCTAAATGAGAAAACCAATGATTCCAACAAAATCTACGGGAACACTTTATTGTACGGTGACATACACATTAGTACATGCATACGTACTATAGTAATAACAGTAAACCATGCATACTTACAAGTAACTAACCCTAAACCTAACCCTAACCCAAACTGTAACTCTATGTAGTTCATTAATATTACTCAGTACTTATTTGAGTAAGTACAATGTAACTACATCACCTTAAAATAAACGGTTACACTTTATTTTAAGGTGTCATTGTTACATTGTAATTGTATATTTAAATACTGAGTAATATTAATGAACTACATGTACTTAGGGTTAGGGTAGGATTAGGGGTTAATTGCATGTAATTCTGCATAATTTACTGTTATTACTATGGTAAGTACATGTAACATATGTAACAAGGACACTGTAAAATAAAGTGTTACCAAATAAACTGTAACCAAATCTATTAAAATAAACAGAACCATATACAGTATATCAAAAGTACACACTTTCCCATTTGTAAACTGCTTTAAATCAGTCTTTGTATTCTAATAAGGGCTCTTGAGGAAGATGAACCGTGTGCATGGCTGAATGAATCTGACAACCAAGTCTCATCTAAGGTTAGTTACCCACAGCACAGCCCCCTCGCACAAGCCCCATGTTAATTAACACAAACTCCATGCATCCGCCGTGGACAGTACGGTAACCCTGCGCCATGTGATTGCGGTGAGGTTGACCGACCAATCCCGGATCAGAATGTGTGCGTCTGGCTCCTCTAGGCCAGTGGGGAAGGCAAGGAGACGTCTCGTAATTAGGAGACATCCACTATAGATACGTCTGCTGTCAGGATGGGTGCACGAGGGTGGCGTGTGCCGTAGAGAGGAGTGTGTCGAGGCCTCGCTGAAGCGTCATTTCTGGAACGCGTCCCGAGGAGACAGATTCGTGGCAGGTTGCTGTGCAGTAATTGGAGATTTCTGGTGATTAAAATTCGTTTTTTTTTTGCATTCTCTCGCATCTGCATAGCCATGGGAGAGCCCTGGAGCTGTGCGTCTGTGGGTTTGGGACATGTCTGAAGAATGGGTCACTTACACTCCCCCTCCCGTCTTTTATTTTCCTCCTGAACGAGCGGAGCAAGACCAGACTTGCTGTTTCATCTGAGGGCGGATAAGGGTCAGAGGTCACTTGTAATGGCTTGTAATGGCAGAACTGTAAGAGAGCACCGGGTGCCGATCCACTTCACTTCACTCCCCGTTCTTTATGCCCACTGCCCTTCTCACACAAATGACCTGGGCCTGCGCTCACTAATGGTGTGTGTCCATGTTTCTACGTGAAATATAGGAAGCCCAGATATTTCAGCCTATGATCAAAGTTTTATATCCACTTCTTTGTTTCCAACTGTTCACCACATAAGAGATAATGTTCTAGACATATATTATAAAACCTGTTTAGCTTTTAAAAATTACTGTAGTTTGATATTTTCACTTTATTTTCACGGTCCACTTTAAACATTCTAATAACTATAAGTATATTGGCAACTAAAGTTACTCATAGTAAGTAGAATGTCTGTTGGGGAGCATCAAAATAAAGTGTTAGTATATTAAGCAAATAATAGGCTACTTTAATGACTGATAGTTCACATGCAGATGCAAAGTAAGTCATTGATCAAAAATACAGGAAAATATTGTGAAATATTATTACAATTTAAAATAACTGTTTTAAATAATATATTGTAAGATGTCATTTATTCCTGTTATGCAATGCTGAATTTTCGGCGCCATTACTCCAGTCTTCAGTGTCACATGATCCTTCAGAAATCATTAGTGTAATTATTTGATGATCAAGAAACATTTCTTATCATTAACAGTGTTGAAAACAGTTGTGCTCCTTGATTTTTGTGGAAACCACATGTGTGCGATATAAACTATAATATAGTTGTATATAATATGTATGTCTAGATGTTGTTGAAAATAATTCCAATTCAATTATTTTACTTGTTGCACCAGTTGTGGTAATATTTGGAAATAATGGAAATATTTTTGGGTCGTCCAGTTGGGTTTGATAACATTTGTTCAACCAACGGCGTACGTTTAGTCAAGCAGTGAATAAAATATCAGTTATTGAAAATTATTGAACAATTAGTTTTGCAATTTGTCTTGTAATACTTCACACATGCATTAACAGTTTTATTACTCAATTCACTAAAAATGTTGGTTTCACTTTATTTTGATGGTCCCTTTTGAAAATTCTGTTGACTATAAGTAACTTTGCAATTATATGTCAACTAACTCTCATTAGAGTATTAGTAGAGCATTAGTAGACTGGTAGGGTTAGTGGAATAAGTTGGCATGTAGTTGCAGTAGTCTTTATAGTCAGTCGAGTGTCTGTTGGGGAGCATCAAAATAAAGAGTTAACAGATATTAAGCAGGTCGTCTATTAATACTCTAAGTTACTTATAGTCAACATAATTTTCAAAAGGGACCATCAAAATAAAGTTTTACCAAAATTTTTGAAAATAGAAACATGTTGTAACAATGTTACAACATAAAAATGTGTAATAATAACATGTTAATTAATTATTAGGTAACACTTTAGTTTGGGGTCAAATTCTCACTATTAACGTTGCTTATTAACATGCATATTACTATGATGCTGTCTGTTTATTAGTACTCATAAAGCACATATTAATCTCTAATCCAACACAATGCCTAAATTTAAGATCCTTAATATGCAGCAATTAGGGGTTTATTGATGCAAAAGTCATAGTTAATAGTGAGAATTGGACCCTAATCTAAAGTGTAACCAATTATTATAAATATATTTTATTTTAATTATTTAATTCATCATCAACTATTTTAATTTATTAATTGATATGACACAGGCATAATCTGAAGATTACACAACAAAACAACCCCAGAGGTGTGAATTAGGGTGTCATCATAACAGCTGGAAATGTCAGTCAAGTCAAATTATTTGCATAGAGCTTTTCACAATAGCTATACTTTATTTCAAATTATAATGTTAATGTTTATAATATATGAATCTTCATGCCTCATAGTCGCATTTCGGAGATTAAAGAGACATTTTAGATACTGTATATGCAATTGCAAGCAGAAAAATGTCAAGTTTGGCATCCTAAAAAGTTTTTCAAAGATGAGGAGATGTCTCTATGGTGTCATATGGTGACGTCAATGACAAAAGATATGAAGCGTTTCCTCCTTCCTTTTAATTATTCCTTTTAAAGTTGTCTTAAGTATGCATGATTGCACTTTATTATATGTATTTAGCACTGTTCTCCCTGCTGTCTGAATCGATCTGGTAAGAACCAACCAGTTGCAAACATCTACTCTAAGCTAGATGCTATTTCATAACTAAACGTTCCAACGTCCTGACCAAATCAAACTCCAAAAATCCCAAAATATCATAAACAGCATAACAGCATCTACCGCCGCAGCTCTACGACCTTACAGTCATTTGGTATGTGTCAGAAGCCTGTCATCCTACTGAACACTTAAACCCTAAACATCCCAAAGCAGAGTGTGTTTTGTGCTCTGAGCGTGATGTCTAAGGACACACAAGCATGACCTGCGCTCGGCTCTCATCATGACAGCTCAGAAGCAGTGTGTGTGTGCGGATGTATGGCGTGTGGTGTTGCAGCGCTGTGGTGTGACCGTTGCTGGCTCTTTCCTCTGTGGCTCGGTGTCAGGAAGCAGCTCATCTCAAGGCTAAGGAGAAGACGACTACAACACCAGCCGTGAGAAATGTGCTCGCTTCTTCCTCACAGAGACAAACATAATCTTCATCTTACCAAAAATTCAACATTTAAGCACAGGATCATGCAAACTGGGAAAATAAGCCTTAAAAGAGGATATGGAGATATCATAGTTCTTTGATGTACACTGGGATATATTAAAGATAAATAAATAATAAATTCATCACACACACGAACGTATGGGAATTATTTAATAATAAAAGTGTTTAAGAAATGAAAACTAGTGGGGTGTAGATACTAGCTCTGCTCACTTATTCTCTCACAACTTCATCAGGTGCATCCTGGGATGCTTTTAACCCCTTATATTGGCATAGCCATATTTAAAACAGTAATATCCTATACTAAACCTATACTAATCTTGACAAACTATATATCATTTGAAAGCTACAATCTCTAGTTTACATATTTGGTGACCGATGAAAATATATTTCAGAGGAGCCGTAATTTATCAATTTGCAACATGAATATGTTCATACTCCTAAGGCGTGTTCAGACCTTTATTTTGAAATAGTGATGAACATGAAAAATCATCAAAGAATGGTAGAAACCTCAGTTTGTTTTCATGCCAGGAGTTCAAAAGATAGCATCCATTCAATTCTTTTAGAAAAAAAAGGTCTGAAAATGTTTTAAATAAAAAAATAAAAAAAGTAGATTCACCATTTGTGATGTGGCAGCGAGCTATAATGCACATACGTGTTCTTTTGTGTTTCTTAGAGGTTGAATTAATTTCAAAATCTGCCAAACTTTCAATACTAATTCTGAAAAGGATGTCTACTTCATAAATTGTATGAAAATTGTAAAAAATAATGGTTCAGATCACTCAAACCACATGGAAATGGGGGCGCCCTTATATGGGCAGTAATGTCAACTAGTGGAAAAGTTTGGTACTGAGCCCAAACAAAATCTCACTGAAAGCTTATTTTTTGAGATATCAACCTAAAATTTGAAACACAACTTGTTCAGATTTTTGTCTTTGATTTTTTTGCATTTTTAGAGTCCACCAGGTTTTGAAAATATATATTTTATATAAAATATGAATAATAAAAAAATTAACATTGTACATTTTCATAAACTCAAACTTTAAAACAAGACCAATCTTACATCTATATTCCAAAGCATTCTTGAATTACAACCATTTAAGTTCGGAATGTGCATTTTCATGTCTATTAAAAAAAAGGTTGTACCGCTTAAACAGTATTGGAAGTTCACTTTTTGCCATGTTTTGGTTGTTGCTCCAAACAACCAAGAATGAATGAATTAATAAATGAATGAACGAACGAACAAACGAACGAACGAGCAAATAAATGATGTGTTTAAAAAAACATGATTTGAGAGAAATTGATCAATTTGTCAATTTGGTCCCACTTTATATTAAGTGTCTTTGTATTAACATTTGGTTCAATGCACTTATTGTGCTCATACATGTTTATTACATTGTACTTATACTTAAAAAAACACCTTAATGTAATTACAGCTTTAATTATTACATCTATAACACTGCAGTTGTTGACCCTTCCCTCTTAACCCACCCTTAAACCTAACCAGACCAACACACCTGTCCCTAACCTTACCCTTATCCCACCTCAATAGTGTGTGGGGTTGCACTTCATCTTACATTACGTGTACTTACAGTGTACTTAACTAAGAAAGTCTGGGTGATGTAAGGTAACTACATGGGTTAAGGATCTACACCTGGTATTAAGATGTGTTTTGTTCAATTGGATCACAAGTAGACGAGGGAGACACATTACCGTTTACACCTGGTGTTTTAATCCGTCTCTTGTGTCCGCTTTCAAACACTTCTGTCCTGATTTCTTCGAAGGGAGGGTCTGTGGGCGGCTAAATCTACGGGTCTTTTCAGATCTTTAAATCTAATGGACAAAATAAGCTTGCGCAATTAATGTATGAACACGACCAGAGATGACGGAAAAAAACAAATGGAGAGCAGCAGCTTTGGTTTCTGGTTTGTGTGAGTATGTATTAGAAATCAGGAATGCTGAGAGAACATTGTGCTTGGTACGTTTTTCAACTTCAAACCAAACTTGGGTCTTCAGCCGAAACAAAGTTTAAATCCCGTCTGGTTATCGCGCTTCCCGTGATGTTTACGCATTAAGTCAGTCGACGCACAGTAGAGTCTTTTGTGGCTGTTTGAACACATTCGTCCACATGAGCGTCTACACTACGAAAGCAGTCCGGTCAAATGCTTTTTCCACTTCCTCTAGAAGAGGTCGAAAGTCGAAAGTGGTTTAACGCCGTCCACTTGTGATCCGATCGACCAAAACACATCTTAATGCCAGGTGTAAACAGGGCCTAGGTTAGGTTTAGGGGGAGGTTCAGTGTAAGTACATAGTTACATCCAACCATGGTAAACCTTTCTTTGTGCAATGTATGCGTCAGGGCATTTGAGTATGCCGGTGGCAGTGGTGTGTTGATCCCCAGCCGAGGCGTGTGTGTTTGGGGGAGTGAACACACTGTTGGGATTGAGTTCAGCTCTGGCGCAGGAGGTGTGCTGGGAAGAAAGGGGATCCACATGATGCTGTTTTATTTTCCTGTGCAGACAATGGGATGCGCATACCTGCTGTCCCGCTGATGGGAGAAGACGTGACCTCCGAATGTGACACCAGAGCCTGCTGGAAAGGAGACATTTAAATCTGAAATTACAGCAGTGAAATCCAGTGAAATGTGCGGTGAAGAACATCAAATCATCAAGATCCGTTTACTCTGTGTTTGAACCGTCTATTATCATCCACATATGCAAGTTATTTCGTAATACATAAATTTGCGCAAGATAAAATATTGATTTATTTATTTTAATACATTGCTTGCTAAGGCAAATTACACTGTTATACATTTATTGGGAAGACTTTACAATAAGGTCTCGTTTGCAACATACACTAGCATTGAGATATTTATTTTTAAAGCATTTTTTTTAATATTGGTTAATTTACAGTTAGTTCACAGTGCATTAACTAACTTTTAAAATGATCCCTTTTATTAGTGCATTAACCAATGTTACACTCTAAAAAAATGCTGGGTTGTTTCAACCCAATTTTGGGTAAAATATGGACAAACCCAAACGTTGGGTTAAAAATGTAATGTAAAAATTTAACCCAATGGCTGGGTTTGTCCATATTTTACCCAAAATTGGGTTGAAACAACCCAGCATTTTTTGGAGTGTAAAAATATCCCTTTTATTGTTAGGGATTTGACTATTATTACCTTTGTACTAAAGACATGAATGATCTGTTATATCATGTTAGGGTTAGTTCACCCAAAAATTTTAAATCTGTCATTCATTTCTTACGCTCACGTCGTTCCAAACCCATAACACGTTTGTCCATCTTCGGAAAACAAATGAAGATATTTCTGATGAATCCGAGAGGTTTCTGACCCCATATACTGCAACGTTATTGCACTTTCAAGGCCGAGAAAGGTAATAAAGACATCATTAAAATAGTCCATGTGACTACAGTGGTTAAACCTTAATGTCATAAAGCGACGAGAATACTTGTGCGCAAAAAATATATATAATTTTTTTTTTTAAATAACAACTCTATTCGACTTTTTTCAACATGAACGACATGAGGGTGAGTACACTCTAAAAAATGCTGGGTTGTTTCAACCAAATTTTAGGTCAAATATGGACAAACCCAAACATTGGGTTAAAAATGGAATTTAAAAATGTAACCCAACGGCTGGGTTTGTCCATATTTTACCCACAATTGGGTTGAAACAACCCAGCATTTTTTAGAGTGATGATGGAAATGTCCTTTTTGGGTGAACTAACCCTTTAAGTGATCAGATTTATAAGTTTCATGTTGTGGATAATGAAACTGGTGCAAAACTTTTTTTGTATTTTAATTTGAAGTATAGCCACACAAAATATTTAACTGCATAGCAACACCCTGGTAACAATCTACAACACCCACTGTGCCAGTGAGTCTTGCAAAGGCACACATTTATTCTGGAAATGTAGGAAACTGCATTATCATTTTCTTTCCTACCATGTTAAATGTGTAATAGAATGTATAATTGATGGTTTTGTGGTGTTCCGTCAATGATATCAGTGTTGAAATGGTTGTAATGTGAAGCGGCTCTGCAGGAGCGCTGTAACAACTCTCATTATAGCTCATCTCCTGAAAAGGACAGCGGTCTCTCCATAAGAAGATTTAAACTTCAGTTACAGGTTCAAGGTCTTCTAGTGTGCTTGAATCAAAGCAATTACTTTTAGACAGTCTCTCTCTCTCTCTCTCTTCCGGCACTCATTGCTCAATACAAACTGGTGACCTTGCTAACTGTGTGAATACAATGAATTCTAATGAGCACATTACAGCCTTAAAAATATGTGTGTTTAAAGATCCACCTCTTAATCTATAAATGAGTGCTGTATCGCACTGTGCTGTGGAGTCAATATTTACTTAAGTGTGTATTTTGGTATACTGTGATTACTTTCCTCCATCATTTGAAGCATCAGTGTGTGTTTGAATGATGTGGTGACGGGGGGCTGTAGGGGGCAGCAGGGCTTTGTCTCTCAGCAGCAGAAGCTCTACGAGTGTGTTTCTCATCAGGTCAGCGCAGGTCAGTGTCACTGCAGACTAGCAATCACACACACACACACACACACACACTGGCAGTGAGTGAGATAAGGCATGTGTGCCATGTTTTTTTAGCCCTTTTTTTTTTTTTTTTGCATTTTTAAATTTATAGAAATGAATTAGATTTTTATGAAATGACTGAACCTTGAAGCAAACACCCATTAATCCAATACACATATAACAAAATATCCATATAATCTGTATATTTTTAATGTATTTATTTATTTATTATTATTATTATAAAAAAAATATTCTATTGTTTATTTGTTGACTCAAAAACTAATATATTACAATTGTAACAAAGAGTTAAAAGGAGAAGGCGAAAGAGATTGATAGTAACATGCAAAGTAAATGGATAAATATATGGAAAAAGAAAAGACAAATATGTCCAGAGGTATGCCAAGCACATTGCATTTTAATATACAAATATTATGGTGTCATCATTGTGGTTACTTTGATTTTAAATGCTATATAAATATAATCTATTTATTTGTTTTTATGTGTTTATAAATTTTTCATCCCTTCATTTATTCATTTGTCTATTTGTGTGAAAAAATGTATATAATAATAATAATAAAAATGTCAAATAAAATGTCTGTGCTATATTTCTGTATATTTCTATATATTCTAATACTTATTATTGCTTCATTGTATTGTATATAGTTGTTATATATATATATATATATATATATATATATATATATATATATATATATATATATATATATATATATATATATATATATATATATATATATATATATATATATATAATTTTCTTTTATGATTATTTATTAATGTATTTGTTTGTGCCAGGGTAACGTTAAAGCGCCTTGAGATTTTGTGCATTGTGCAAGAGACAAAGAAAGCCCAGGCACCAGGTGATGTTTATTCGCACGGTGGATCCAAACAAATGGTAAATAAGAGAAGAAAAACAAAAGAAAATCAATTAAAATGACACACTGCCCAACATGTGCGTTCACAGCTTAGAGGGAAAAAATAAATAAAAATGGAAAAACAAAACAATTGTATTTCAAAGAACAAACGAATTAAACTGACAGTAATCAAGGAGAATCACATTTGTTGTGTGTGAAAATTGTATTTCAATTATGATAAATGATTTTAAAATGAGTATGAAATAATGGCCTGCAATCAAGCTGGAAATGTCACAGCATGTCTTAGAATAAGGATGCCAAAAATATGATCAAATGTTTTTCCATTTATTCACATTTGTACATGTGCCCTTGAGGAACACAAATAAATGTAAGACTCAGGGAGTTTTACAAAACAAATAAATGTATTTAAAAAGGGTCAAAATCCTCCCTAAAAATGTATTAAGGTTTGGAAAAATGAATCTTAACTTATAATATATTGATACCACATGCATTTTTGTAAATTATGAAAAAGAAAAAGTATTAGCAAATATCCGCCTTTAAAGACAGTCTTGTCATAGCAGTTTGGACATCATACTTACATGACATTATGAAAAAAATGTGTGTGTGTGTGTGTGTGCGTGTGTGCGTGCGTGCGTGTGTGTGTGTGTGCAGACAGATTTATAGGTCCAGGTCTCTGTCTGTATATTTACAGTCTCACGGCCTGAGCAGATCCACAGTTCAAGAGCAGGGCTCTAGTCCTCCTTATACACAAACAATCCGAAACGAACGTGTAAACCTTTTTGTCTACAAATTCTATTCATATAAACAAACCTCCATGCTAATTTTCCAAAGCTTTGGGTCTATTTGTCATCATTAGTAAGGTCTGAATTATAATATTGCCCAGTTATGTTCATTTCAGTGAACTTTCAGTGGATATTTGAATATTTTTGCATGAAGTCTCTTATGCTCACCAAGGCTTCAAAAACACAGTAAAAACAGGGATATTGTGAAATATTATTACAATTAAAAATAAAAATTTTCTATTTGAATATGTTGAATTAAGCTATGTATTCCTGTGATGGCAAAGCTACATTTTCAGCAGCCATTACTACAGTATTCAGTCACATGATCCTACAATATTGTTGTTTTTCACTGCATAAGAGACTTCTTTCAATAAAAAATGAAATCATAATGATTTCACGTTTGACCGGTAGTTAAATATATATATATATACTGTATATTGTACTTCCTTAAGAAAACACAACAGATTGTGAGGCAAATTGCAAGGGAGAAAATTATATAAAGAAATGTTAATGCAATTTTTACAAAATACAGAAAGTGAGAGGGAGAGTAACATGCAAACCTGATAGTAACATACAAAGTAAACGGATAGATTTATTGAAAAAGAAAAGACTAATTGCAGCTCATTATGCACAAATATATGATGCAAATATTATGATGACTGGATTTTGAGTCAGTTGGAGATTTTCAAACTTTAATATTTTTTTTGTTGTTGTTAAATTTAAAAGTAAAGAAAAAATAAAGAAAAAAAGAGAATGAACTTACTACACAATATTTCAGATCAGCAGCATACCTGTCAAAAACTGATTCATAAAAGTAAAGTTAAAACTTCTACTGGGTAATAAGTACAAACCATGAACCCTGTATATTACATTATATGATATGTTCCAGAACTTTCTTAGGTAAGTACACTGTAAGTACATGTAAGTGCACGTACTGTAAAATAAAGTGCATTTTGTAACAAACCCCTAAAGTGTTACAGAAACCCCCTCAAACCCTGCGCAGTGAGCAGTGACATATAGAGTCCTGCCTGACACCCGCTCTCCATAATCCCCTAAAACACACAAACTCTGAAAGCAAGCACACAGGGAGATCCAGCTTACATCTCCATTTCTTTCATACGTTTTCTCAGACGCACACACACGCCGAGAGAATGATGGATTGCCGCTATGCTAACAGCATTAGCTGTCGTGCTGAGGGCAGACTCGTGAAGCCTGCAGACTCGGACCCAACAGTTAACACACAGAGCATTAAATAACACAACAGATGCATGTGTATTTCTGCAGCCCCGGGCCAGCGCGACTGGTGAGTGCATCAACACCAGCGACATTTCCATGCAAGCAAATGGCGCATGTCATGGGTGGAGCAAACATGAATATGGCTGAGAGGGTATTTTAATCAAGAGACAATGCTTGATTTTTTTTATACCCCCCCCCATCCTCCCTCCCTCCCTCCCATCGTGTTTTTGTGTACTGGCTTTTTGCCTTCTGGCTTCTGAAAGCTTTTGAAAGGGACAGTTCTTACTCTTTATGTGTGCTGGGATTAGTTTGTCCCTAAGTTAGATATTACATCATTTCTCTTTGGGGACAGTTGGAATATTGATTCATAAATAAATAAGTAAGTAAATAAAAAAAGATATTGGGAACACTTTATTTTACAGTGTCCTTACATGTACTTACCGTGGTAACAACAGTAAATTATTAAATCCAACTAACCCTAAACCAAACCTAATCCTAACTCTAGGAAGTACATAGTTAATTCATATTACTCAGTACTTAAATATATAATTACTAACACAGACACCTTCAAATAAAGGTTTACAATTTATGGTAACACTTTATTTTACAGTGTCCTTGTTACATATGTTACATACTTACCATAGCAATAACAAAACATTATGCATAAGTACCGGTACATGCAACTAACTCTCAACCAAATCCTAATCCTACCCTAACCCTACAGTAAGTACATGTATACTTACTTAATATTACTCAGTACTTAAATATATAATTACACTGTAACAATGACACCTTAAAATAAAGTGTAACCCAATTTATATTAAGGTGTAATTATTACAGTGTAATTATGTATTTAGGTACTGAGTTATAATAATTACTTACTGTAGGATTACGGTAGGATTAGGTTTTGATTAAGGCTTAATTTCATGTCATTATGCATAATTTACTGTTATTACTACGGTACTGTAAGTACATGTAAAATATGTAACAAGGACACTGTAAAATAAACTGTTACCAAACAAAGAGTAACCAATTTATTTTAAGGATACACAGGGTAAAGAGTTAAGTTGTTACAGTGTAATTACTGAGTAATATTAATTTACTACATGTACTCAATATAAGGTTCGGTTCAGGTTTAGTTGATTTTAATTATACATAATTTATTGTTTTCTGTAACATGTAAATCTACATAATGTAAAAATAAAGTGTTACAAAACAAAAAAAAAAATACTTCAAGTTAAAGTTTAGGTCAGAATGAATCTGTAGTGTTTTTTTTAACTAGCTTTGTTTAAAAAGTGTGTGTGTGTGTGTGTGTGTGTGTGTGTGTGTGTGTGTGTGTGTGTGTGTGTGTGTGTGTGTGTGTGTGTGTGTGTGTGTGTGTGTGTGTGTGTGTGTGTGTGTGTGTGTGTGTGTGTGTGTGTGTGTGTGTGTGTGTGTGTGTGTGTGTGGTAAAACTTGAAATCGCCTACAGACAACTGTCCCCATGAGGAAAGCGGCTCAATAAACACATTAAAAAATGCCTGAATAAAAATCGTAAAATGCAAAAAAGGTTTAGGAGATGAAAAAAAACATATTTAGCTAAGTGTGATACAATAGAAGTCTCTGGTATGTCCTCATTTAGATAAGTAAAGTGTGTGTGTGTGCGCGTGTGAAAGTCTCTTTCCCTCCACTAATCACGGCGGTGTATTCATGGCTTTGCTTTTCTTCCCAGCTCTCTCCATGCCAGCAGAGCTCCAGCCGTGGCCACTCACTGCAGCTTTTCACTTTGCAGACAAAAAGAGGCGACACGGCGCGGCCACGAATAATGCGGTCAGAAAACGCACTGAGAGGAATTGCTGTGTTTTATGAGCCATTAAAATTTTATTCATCCCTCCACTGAAGCAGGTTTTGGCCAGGGGTCGTCATGCTTTAAATAAACTCGAGTCACTCCAGCACTTCGCCCCGTATCTTGCCTTCAGACTCAATGGACTGTTTATTAGTGGTGTTTGCTAAGGCAAGCATCACTATTACTCTTCCTCATATACTTATGTATCTGAACGAAGCCCTAACACTGAGAACTTTACTTTGGTTTGAAATGTGTCCCCCACCATCTGTGCGACTGACGTGAATGATACCTCAAATCAAGTGGCTTACAGAGAAGAGGTGTGTTATTAGTTTTCCGAGCAATCAGACTTACAATTTTCCCCTTGGAAACAAACAACAACAAAAACTCAAAGACTGACATGGAAGAAGGGAGCTGTCTAGAGAGCAATACAGCATGTAGAGACTTATCAGACTGGGCCAGTAAACAACCACTTAGCAACCGCAGAGAACACCATAGCAACCACAGAAGCAATGTGCTGAAAACAACTCAGAGCGGCGAGTTTTGCATGAGTGTGTGTGTGTGTGTGTTCTTGTTTATGTGATTTATGAGGACACAAATTTGTATAATGACATGTGTATTACACTGGTATTACAACTTAAATGTGGTTTATGAGGACATTTCACGAGTCATCATAAGTTGAATAGCTTAAAAAACATAAAAAACTATGTTTTATTAAAAATGTAAAAATGCAGATTGTATCCTGTGATTGGTAGGTTTAGGGATGGGGCAGTGTGTGTGTGTGTGTGTGTGTGTGTGTGTGTGTGTGTGTGTGTGTGTGTGTGTGTGTGTGTGTGTGTGTGTGTGTGTGTGTGTGTGTGTGTGTGTGTGTGTGTGTGTGTGTGTGTGTGTGTGTGTGTGTGTGCTAATATAGTCGGAAGGTGAACAATGCAGTTTCTTCCCCTTTCTATACCCTCGTAGGTTTTAGGGTCGTGTGCACTGTTAAAAATAAAGGTTTCAAACAGGGACCGGTTCTACAAATTAACCTTTTTTGGTTCCCCAAATAACCTTTCTGTAAAAGAACTATTTTTTCCCTAGTGTGAATGAGATTTAAAAAATCTAAAGAACCTTTTTTCCTCCTGTGGATGTTCTTCGTGGAACCGTAGATGCCTATAAAACACCTTTATTTTTAAGTGTACCTTTCAAAAAAACACCCACACACACACACACCAGTGCTGTCCACTGGCAGAGAGGTATCCAGTTCAGCGCTCGGCTCGCATGTTGCGCTGCTGACCCTCCCCTCAACTTTGACTCTTGACCCGCAGAGGTATCTGTCATGACAGGAGGCTACTTAACACAAAACGCTGCCCGCTTCCAACGGAGAGGAGAAAACAAGGCGCAAACACACACAGTGGATTCCTTTATACCAGCCCTCCTCTTTTGTTTTGGACTGAAGAACGTGTTGCCTTTCTCCCCCCTCCCTTCTGCTTTCTTCCCCTCTCCTTTTTCTTTTCTTTTCTTTCCTTTCCCCCTCCTGCGCCAAGCAGTGTTCTCGTTCCGCAGCAGGTAGTGGCTGGAAGCAGCAGGATTCTGGGAGATTGTAAGAGAACGCCTTAATGAGCTGAAGGCCTCCTTGGCTGGAAACAAATGTATGCAAATGAGATGCACAACCCGAAAAAGGATGGTGGTCCAAGAAGAGAAGACGAACTGCAGCTGACTGAGAGAGGAGTGAGTCCCCCCCGCCCCCCTCCCCAAAACCTGCACCAGGATGAGCTCTGCTATCTCTCTCATCTGAGAACTGGTAACAAAAGCACATTTTCTCATCCTCCACTGTAGGCGACACTCTCAATTTTTTTTTTTGCTCAATTACACTCGACTAACTAGTTCAGATAATCAGGAGTCAGGGTGAAGCTGGATCTTGATTCCTCTAGATATATTCAATCAAGTGTAGTTAGAATAATTGGAAATGTCAGGAGTGTCCTTATGGATAGGAATGTTGGCAGAAGGAATGATTGAGTGTTTTGCTGTATGTAATCTTGGCACATTCAATTTGAAATTGAATTCTTAGGCATGGTGAACCAATGCTTACAACTCATATCATGTTTTATTAGCTGATGGAACAAAAATGTGATGTTTACAGTTATGGATTTTTATAAATAATTAAAGGTGTGATTTTCTATTTTTTGGGAAATGTATGTATTGCTATTGCAAAACATGATTATTTATTTGTATGGTTTTATTTTTTACACAAAAATACATACATTTTAAATAAATACAATATATTGAATATAATGTTTGCGTGTGATGCAAATCAATTTGCTTACATTTAAGAAAATTAAGGCAGTGTCATTTTTTAACAAACATTATCAGTATCAATTTTTTCTGCTTTATATAAAAGAGATATATTCTGCTTTAATTTCTCATGTAATTGAATTTGTGGAGAGTCATCAACAGTTTTCTGAAGCGTGTCGTCTTCTCGGTTTTGATTTTACGTTGCTGGGCAGTGTACAGAAATGTAATATTTTTTCCTTTTAACTGATATTATATTTGCATTTTAATGCGTGTTTTCCCCCCGTTAAACATCATTTTAAATGTTCAAAGGATTTAATTATTAAACATTTTGGAATTAGCCAGTCTATGTATCGTTTTAAATACAAATGCTCGTTTAAAAATACAAGCAAATGACTGAGGGCTGATTCTGAAAATCAAGCGAGAATATGTTTTAAGTCTTAACAGGGGACATTACAAGTGACAATCATATCAAAGTCTTTTAGCTTTTATAATATTTTTTGTAAATATGATGTTTTATTTTACATTAATAATAACGTTTATTATTTATTAATTTTGGCGCATGTTTTAAATCGAAGAATAGAATAGAATAGAATAGAATAGAATAGAATAGAATAGAATAGAATAGAATATTACATATAGCCTACATCAAATCAAGAGAAATTGTTTTGTAAAATTCATGGCAAAATACGTGTCATTTTGGCGCAAAGCATTTTAGCCTGGAGTAATGTTGTTTGAGGGTGTGTTTGTCAGCAATGATGTCGATGGGCATCGCGAGCGCTGCGATTATTCCTCGTAAAGCATCCGTCTTATTTGACCGCTTCTAAAAGACAGAAATCGAGTGTCGACTGAAGGATTCACAGAAGAGCTGTGCGCGCGCGACAGAAAAACAGAAATCTGCAGAATCTGACTCCCACGCGTGCCCGCGGGTATAGACACAGAAAAGAGAGAGGGGGGGGGAAGAAAAATGCAGCCCTTCAGTGAGAACATTCGAGAGGCACCTGATGATGGCGAGTTTGACATGTGTTAATTGCTCAACAGCTCTCCTCATTAGGGATTTTGGAATTGTTGAAGTGCTGCAGGGCGGAGAGCTGATGTCTGTCCGAATCAATATACAGCTCAACACACGACATTATATCAGTATTCAGAGCGTTTTACAATTTAGCGTATTTTTTCTCTGAATTGTTTAAAAAAAAATAGGATTAATAAATATCACTGCATATATAGGCTATAATGATTGTAATATTGTAAGATTGTAAATTTTGCCCATGTAGGCTATACAATCTGTCTGTCTGTCTGTCTAAATATCCATCCATCCGTCCATCCATTTATTGTCTATATTTTAATATTGTAAATTTCGCTTGTATACCTATAGCAAATCTTTTACAAAAACAACCCAGCATTTTTTGAGTGTACATATTAATATTGTAAATGTTGCTCATATAGGCTATATCATTTAATGTTACATATCTATCTATCTATCTATCTATCTATCTATCTATCTATCTATCTATCTATCTATCTATCTATCTATCTATCTATCTATCTATCTATCTATCTATCTATCTATCTATCTATCTATCTATCTATCTATCTATTTATCTATCTCACCCACCCATCCATCCATCCATCCATCCATCCATCCATCTATC